>NW_010269090.1:0-271 GCF_000690775.1 Eurypyga helias
TGCCTTGGCGCCCGGAGCAGCACCCCCCAGCCCCAAAGCCACAGCCTTTGTCCCCACAGCTTGGCCCAGCAGGCCCTGGGCACCAAACCTGGGCTACTCCCTGGGTGGACCTTCCTCTGCGTCCGCAATTGCCTGGCCCTCGACTTCCAGAGCCCCATATCTGGAACTAGACGATCTTTAAGGTCCCTTCCAACCCAGGTCATTCTATGGTCTGTCCTGCAAGGGCAGCTGGGAAGGGGAGGGATGGCAGTAGGGGATGCGCCTCCCCTTC
>NW_010269091.1:0-16266 GCF_000690775.1 Eurypyga helias
CTGAGCAGGAAGACAAGCACATTAAAACTATCAAGAAAAGACTAAATCTTAAACTCCAGCCTGTGACTGTCAGCATTTCAGTTTTCTGCCTGAATGCAAAATGGAGTGGAATTCTTAGGGTGCTTAATTATTTGACATCTCTGCCTCTTGCTTCAGTGACCATTACCTTCTTTCTTTCTTAAGTCTCTCATTTATTTTGACTGTAAAATATGATCTTTTTGAACGCACTTTACAGCCAAGAATAGCTGCTGCAGCATATTGGCTTCATTTCAGTCATCTGGGATGGGCTCCAGAGAAGCCTATCACCCCAGATTCCCCTTATGGTCACTGAAGGTCAATATAGTTAATGGAAGGTAATTGAGATTTATCCTTTGCTAAAGTTGGTCAGATGATTCACACCTTAAAAAGTGTATCTTTCTCATGACAGCAACATTTGATGGTGATTTGTAAAGTTCATGTTTTTAATGTAATTATCTAAAATTCTACTGTCTTAGACCACTTTAGGAATGCCTTGGATGGGTTAGGTTAATCAATTTCCATGGTACTTTAATCCAGAAAACATAACTCTTAGCATGACATGTATTTCAACACAAATGAGGAATTTTTCTCAAAATGCAAAATGTAGCATTTTCTCTGTGAATTTCCTGATGCTGATAAGCAATTAGGATAATCTCACTAGAGATATAAAATTTGGATATTAAATCTAGGATTTTGGAGACTTTCAAGTTAATGACATCATGTCTGTTGTAAAATTTGGTGATCCAAAGACTTAAGAAGACATATATGGTTTCTCATACTTGGATTATATATAAAATTCTATCAAAAAACACTTTTCAGACATCATGTAAGATAGACCTAATAGAAGGAATCTGTACTTTTCAGTAGTGCCAGCTTCACAGTCACAAGGGAGACTGACAGGTTATCTTTATGCCAACTTGGAATCCGCAAATAGATTTGCTATGAAGAGAAACCCTGGAAAATCTAGACATACGTATTTCTCTCTCAAGATCTTTTTCCGTACATTCTTCTCAACTTGCTACATATCAGTGTCAAAGGATGTAGTGGGGGCAGAGGGCATAAACAGTTTTTTTATGTTATCAAAATGTGCATTTTATGAGAACAGATTGGTTGAAAGGAATTTTACTGAGTAAATACATAAAATGTAACAAAATGGCAGAGGAAATTCCGTGTTCATCAGTGCAAAGTAGTACATTTGGGGAAAAAACACCATTGTAAATAAACACAGATAGTCTGTATTGCAGATCAAAATGTGAGAAAAAGATGTCATAGTTGAGAGTTTTATGAAAATAACAGCTCCATACTGAACAGCAGTCAAAAGAGCAAAACAAATGTCAGGCATCATTAAGAAGCACCAAACAGTCATGACCACCACACAAATCAGAAAATATTATTATGTCACACTGCAGCTCAATAATTTGCCCACTCTTTGAGTATCTGAGTTCAGTTCTGGTGTCCCTTATCACTAAAAACAAATAAGGAACTATGAAGAGTAGAAGGAAAGGCACCTGGTGAGATCAAAGGTAAGGAATGGCTTATGTTGATTAGAGTTCTCTGTATAGCAAAAAAAAAAATGTTTAAGACAGAGATCTACAAAATCATGAATTATTCATAAGGTATATGAACAGAAAACATTTCTTCATTTTTCATGAAAGATTTAAAAGGGTTCCAAATGAAATGATCAGGTAGCAAGATTAAAGCAAACAAAAAGAAGAACTTTTTCATAGTTCATAATCAAACCATGGCATCATGCCATAGGATATCATAGAAACAGCTAGGTTGGAAGGGACCTTGCAAGATCATCTAATTCAACCTTTTATGGGAAAGAGAGCCTGTATGAGATTCTTCGGCAACCTTTCCAAGCGCATCTTGAAAACCTCTGGAGATGGGGACTCTACCACATCCTTATGAAGGTTGTTCCAGTGAATGACTGTTCACATTGTAAAAATAATCTTTCTTATACTGAGATGAAACCTCTCCCAGTGCAACTTGTCTTCTGTATGTGGGTTCTTGTAAAGAGCGAGCCTCCATTCTCTTTGTAGCCACCCTTTAAGTACAGGAATACTGTGATGAGCTGCCCCTTGAGCCTTTTCTTCCCCAGGAAGAAAAGACTTAACTCCTTCAGTCTTTCCTGTTAGGGCATGTTCTCCAACTCTTTGAATATCTCTGTGACCCTCTCCAATCTGTCCATGGCTTTCATGACTTCTGACGACCAGAGCTGAACACAGTACTCCAGGTGTGGCCTGACAATACTGAGTACATTGGGATGATCACAACTCTATCTCTGTGATTAATGCCCCTGTGAATGTGGCTCGGGATCCAATTTGTCTTTGTTGCTGCTATGTTTAATACAAAAGGCAAAAATATGTTAAAAAAGTGTTGAGACAAAATAAAGAAAAAAATCCATTAAACACAATGCCTTTGTTAGCAAGGTTTTGTGAGCTGGTGATTGCTGGAACTGGGATGGCTTCTTGTAGGAATTTTGTTGCACACTTGTCAGCTCTTTCTACCTTTCCTTAGAAACCCCTGTCAGAAAGAGGGTACAAGGCCAGCTGGTGTTTGGTGTGACCATGGTCATGCTTATGGTCATTTTCTTTCTTCTAAAGTAGCAGCCATCATGGTAAAGTTAGTAAAGCAATTTGCAGCAGATATTTACATTTAAGATAAGGCCTTTCTATAGGTTCTCCTTCCCCGATCTATACCAGCTCATAAATAAAGATTCATCTGCAAAGTAGCCATGTGCAAAATACGCTCCTTCGGGTTTCATACAGGAGCAGTAAGTAGTCAATCTACCGACCATAAGTCAACATAATCTTGATTTCAAGAGCTTGAACAAGTAATGCACTGTTCATCTCAGGGAGCTTGACACTGGCCCCCCCAGAAGTCCAACTCCTACACATGGAAGAGTGGGCTGGCTGGCAGAGGAGCCCCACACTGCTGTGATTAGCCAGCATCTCCAAGGGCTGATTCTGCTCTCCTTACTTTAAGTTCTCCATTACATCCTCTTTTTAAGATGACTGCTATGCATACTCATGTTTCAGAAAAGTCAGCCATCAAGTGAATTTGTTTTTTACTTTTTTTTTTCCTTCCAAGTAGTACATCCTTGTTTTGCCTGATCTGTAGTCCTCCAAATTCTCGAGAGAAGTTTCACTCTACTTATACTGCCTCCTCTGAAGATAAGGAATCATCTGCTGTCTGTTTGGGCACTTTTTTCCCAACTGACTGATTTTGTAAATGAAGGACCTGTCAAATGTTAAGTGTCCTCCATTTCTGTGGAGGTCTATGGAAGATGATGCATTCAACAAATCATCTTTAGACCCTTGAGGAGTAAAACTCTTATGGACAGACAGCTGAGTGTACTCATTACTACTGTATAAAATACCTAATATCTAGAACAAGTAGGAATGCATAAATGTCCTTCTGGCATCTTCTTTTTTTATGTGTAGACTTAAATTGTAGTGGTACACTGACTATTCCTTCCTAAGTCCTACATCACTTTGTAATTCACTCATCTGCTGCACTGAAGGGTACTGGAATATGCCCACAACAAGTTGTCTTTCAAATATGTCTATATAATTTCTGAATTATCCTTTGCCATACTGTTGAATCCTTCCACTACACCTCCACGCTTTCCCTCCCTGTCTGTCTCCTCAAGACTCCATTTCCTTTCCCAGTGATCTCCCCATTCTGGTTATTTTCTGGCCCAGTTAGGTTATTCACACAATATCATAAGTTCCAAATATGTGTATGGTCTCATCTTTGCTTCTGAGCTCTTTCCATTTGTATATAAGCACGTTAATAAACCTCTTAAGTTTTGATCTCTTTTTTTACATATTAGTGCTCATAAATCACAGAGTTAACCTGACCTTCCTTTAACTCCTTTTTGTGTAAACATGATGTTTTCAACTAAACACTTTCTGATGTTCTTGCTGAGAATGACAGTGAATAATTCTCTAACCAAAGTATCTAATCTCAGTACTTGTCCCTCTTTCATACTGTTCAGGAAATTGCTGCCAGGAGTAAAAAGACAGAAGCCTACACTGGTCTCACGTCTTACGCAGAAGAGTTTTCAGCTTTAGTTTAGCTGAAAGCAGTGTCTGTAATAATGGTTTATCTTAGAATCAAGGTAACCCAAAATTTATACTGGTAAGAAAAGTAAATAATTTAATGTATCTGGATTAGGTATGTGTTTTTGAATTATTTCAAGCTTCATGTTGTTATGGCGCATTGGAATAAGTGTGACTGCAAAAATACTTAGATTTATGTTTATTTATTATGATCTTGTTTTTTTAGCATTCTATATGACTTCATTGTATCTAAGCATTAGAATTGTATGACAGGTGTGGAATCAGTATCACATTGCTGTAAGAAAAGGAAATTCATGAAAGAAATTGCAGTTTAATGTACAATTCACAATGGAAAGTATCTGAATACCATTTGTCAAAGAAAATTAGTAATGCTCTTATCACCCTACATTAGCCACCTTTCCTGGCAAGCCCTAATAAACATCATAAACAAAAGCCCCATGCTCTGTGTCAGACAAAGAGATTTTTTTCAGCCAAAGATACAATTTCACATTAAACACCAGCATCAGAATGCTTATGCAGTTTTTTGGCCCTCAGGCACTTAGCTGGAGATTTCACCCTGACCATTTTTAATAGCACAGTTCCAAGTAACAGTGTTTTCTTCCTTTATCTAAACTCATAGCAGGCCACTTAATACAGACGCACCTTTCCATTCATCTGTCTGGCTTTAGGCAGTACCTTAAATCTGGTCTATTTATTTCTAAAGAGGAAACCTTCATAGAATGGTGTTCCCCTAAAAACATGACTTTTGTCCCACTAGAGGTGCTCCAACGCAGCCCCTTGTTAGCAGCATTAGACACAACCCTGCCCTTAGCCTATCTATGCTGATGTACACAACACATCTTCCTAATCTAACAGGACTGATAAAAAAAACTCAGGCACAAAACACATTTTACACACTTCTACAGCATCCAGCCATTTCCACTGATCTCTGGAGGCCTTTCTAGAGTGCGGGCTGCCTCACTCCCTGCTCCTGCAGACAGAAAGTAATGTTCAAAGTACAATATATAAATAACTACAGCTGTCTGAACTGTTGACATTTTCTTGACCCTTAACATCAAGAAAAGTCAAGAAAGATCTAGTCTTTGCTGCCAGATCCTACATTTACTATTTATTAGATCATTACTAACCCCAATGCATCCTTTAGCATATAGTCCTCTTAAAATAGGGAAGTCCTAAAAAAATGGTAGAGACCAGCACTTATTTACCCTGTAAAATCTCTTGACCTCCCCCTGGAACATTTCTGCCTGTATTTCTTCATATTAATTTTGTTGTATCTTGCCATTGTACAAATAGTTCCATGGTAGATAATTGGGGTACCCTCTAATTTGATTTTCTGCTATTACAAGCTGGCAGAGCTCTGTTCATCCCTTCTCTGCTGATGATACTGGATCAGGTTATGTCCTTCCTTTCAGCTGATCCCATGCTGAGGACAACAGCTCTGACACACAGGGACTGCCTCGTATCTCATAGGTGAATGTGTCATACTCTGTCAGGGACAAGGCTAAGACTGAATTTCCTGATAACTGGAACAGAATATATTAACTCTGGAAAAGCTGACCACATCATATTTTTACTCTAGGCCTTTATTTTATCCTGCACATCTACTGATTATAATTTTTACAGGCAGATTCATACACAGCACTAAGACAATTATTTTTATCACTGATGAATGTGCCTTTGAGCATAAAAATTATGTCACCTGTGCAAACAACATTACCTCCAGAAATAAGTAAGGGTAAGTGTCTCCCACTGTGTTTCAACTGATAGGAAGTTTCATAATGGAATGAGCAATGAGTTGTGGATTTTTTTTTTCCTTTCTGCACCCTAGACTTAAACACTGTCAAAGTAAACCAATAATATATACTGTTTTTAAGGACATGATGTTGTACTCAGTATCGTTGGCTAATTACTGTCTATCTTATTTCGCCAATAAAGTGGAACAATAAAGATTTATAAAAAATAATATTTTAAACACTTTTTCTTTATTTATCAGGACAAGGTTATAAAAGAACTCTTTTACATAAATAAAATGCTGCAGGCCTAACTTGTTCCATTTCTCTCCTTCCATTTTACATTATTGATGGCATAATTCTTCATTATGCATTTTCCTACACTTCATAGGAATTCATAAAACATTTCTTATCTGAAAGAAACAATATGTTCTTTGCAGTACTTCCACTTATATTTTTCCCTCAATCTACATAACTAACTGCTGAGTAAAACCATAAATTATGTTCTCATTTCTAAGTTTATTCGCCTAACTATTCTTGGAGGTCTTGCATTATAACCCCAAATATGACAAATACATTAAAACAGTTACACTTCATTTGTTGGGATTACTGGTCTGCAAGGTCAGAATCTGTGTGTACTACAGATATCGGCATAATCCTGCATCTGCTACACACCCTCTAAGATCCACACGAGCTTTGTTTAGCATTTACTAGGTATTTGTTGGTAAGCCAAGTACTCACTTGACTGCTGTAATTTCATCATCTTTTCCTGCTAAAACCTAATGTAAGTTTTTTAATACTTGTTAGTAACAGGAAAAATTAAAGCTTTACATATTTTCCTATACCTTCATTAAAAAATTATAAATTAGCTCTGGAATCACTAACTGCCTCTATTTGCTGCTGTGTGCTTAGAATGTGTGTGCCACAGTCATCTCACTCAATTAGTCATCTCACTTAATTAGTCATCTCAAAGTTCACTGGCTAGTCCAAACTAGCTTTCCCTATCAGAGGCAGAAGTGACTCGAGAAATTCAGCTCCCAAATCTTACATGCCCATCTTTAGGTAGGATATATGGTCCTTTGGAGATGCCTGCCTGTCTGCATGAATTCAGAGAAACTAGCTAGTAGGGAAGCTAGGATGAGGTCAGGGCTAGTTAATGTCCTGCCTTCTCTTCACCTCTATTAAGGGAGTGCAGCTGTGGCACAGGGCATGAGTTTTCTAGAATACATGATCCTTGATGGTCTTTTTAATACTTTCTAAACAGTGTTTAAAAATTTGATTTTAACTCTAAAAGTTTTAAAGAGAGAGAACTTGTCACCAATGTGCTTCTTGACACAAGTCAATAAAATTACAGTAAGATGAGTTTTGAAACTTTGCTTTAAGAAATGGGGACATATTTTTTCAAAAAGAATCCTTAATTTAGGGAAACACTGCACTGTTTCGTCTTTTAAGAAATAAATGCTAACAGTGGTTATGCAGATATTTTCTTCTGGGTTTCTGTCTTTGCTCCTCCGCAGCCCCCTTCTCCTCCCCTCTCCATCTATGTCTAATCTGTGGGCCTTCAGAAACTCTTTGGATCCTACTCCAAAAACAATTACTTAATCCCTCAGTCCTTGAATTTAAGGAATCTGGAATTTTTCCTTCGTTACCAAACTACCATCACCTCTGAAGTAAATTCTACATTGTAAAACCTAATTTGGTAATAACAGCAGGTAGCACCCATTTTACTCTAGCCTAGTTCAGGTAAGTTTACCCATTTACCCTAGTTCAGATACGTGATGCTTTAGAAAGAATAACTGCATCTAATGTAGGACTAAAATGATACAAAGACAACAAACCCACTTATTTTTAGGCACAAAATAAATATTAAAAACCACTGTAAGAAGTCATTTGGTTTCAGCTAAAACTTCACTTAAACTTCTTCGGAACTTGACCTACATCCTGGCATTGCCTGTTGTCACCAGTACACATTCACGTACTTTGGCATTCTGGCAGGTTATCAGCACATTTTGTCCCAGTGTGGGCATATGCCGGCAGTATTTTACTTTCAACCTGAGGTGCAAGTTTCCGTCATGTTTTGGGTGTGTGCTATGGGCATGTGCTGTGGACACGTGGTGTGGGCATGCTACCCCATCGCTGTCAAGTATGATTTAGCGCTCTCTGCAGAGTTGCCACTCAGGTAAGTAGGAACAGTTAACGTTCAGTGGTCTAACCTAACTTTGAATTACATGTATAAAGGTTTTGGTGGGATTTTTTTTTGGTTTTGAGACTCTGGATATTTGCCTTTGTTAAGAAGAGTTCTGTTTATGCAGGAGCTGGAATAAAAGGCAGATGTCAAAGGAATTAAGTTCTCTTTACCTAAAAAAACCCACAAAAAAACCCCAAAAAAGAATACTTCAGACCTGTTTAATACTGTAGATTTTACTTTCATTGCTGGTATGACTGCAGTATCCACTCAAACACTCTAATTTCTTGCAGAGTTGTTTTTTCTTACCCTCACTGTAGTTTTTCCTCTCTTAAAAGCCTGCCTAACAATTCCTCTAACCTTTTTGAACTGTCAAAAGAATTTTTGAATCTCTCTGTTGTTCTGTTTGTCCTCTTCTCAGTCTTCATTTATGTAATTTTACTTTTAAAATACAGTGACCAGATACAGAAGCGCTTGTGGTCATATTGCACTGTTTGCATAATTTCTTCACATTTACATTTGCATGTGACATCTCTGTGTGCATACAGGATTTTTATTTGCCTGTATAAATTGCCATTAGTTACTCTGGCAGAAGGTTTTCAGCTACCATCACTCTCAGTCACTATTTTCTTGATCAATGCTTTGTGTCTTTTACACTTTGAAAGTGTATTTCCTTTTCTTCTTCTTAGCTTCCTACCTAGGTATAGCTGAACGTTGAACTGCTTTTGCAATTTTACTTAATGATAGAAATTAAGCGTGGAAATAACTCTGTGTGACTAGTATCTGGTCTATTCAAGCCACTTTGAACAACTTTACTTACGCATTCTGTACTGATGTTATATTTTGATGCATCATGAAGACAACCAGTATGTTTTCAGTGGAGAAAATCATGATCTTATAGATATCAGGATGTGATGCTTTATGTTAACACGATTATTTTTTTCTCAGGTGTTACATCCCTGGACTACACACCAGAACAGAAGTACAATCTAATGTAAATTAAAAAATGTTTCCATTTATGTACATAAATTTCCAGGAGTTGTGGTATCTACCTCACTGATGTTACTAAGAAGAGATGTTCATAAAACCATACATGTGTTATCAAAATTAATCGGCTTAAAAAAAACATCGATGTGGAAAGACAGAGATTGTCAAGCACACAATCTTTTGCAATACATGTTCATAAAACAGAAAGGTATATACTGATCAATAAACCCCTGTCTACACATCTGGATACAGAAGATTTTACCTCTTGCAGCAAAGAAAAGCTACATGATCAGGCAGTACCACTGAGATGTGACAAGTTGTTATCTTGCTTAGGGCACCTTTAGATAGTGACGGTGTTATTGTTTATAGTGCCTGCATTTGCTGCTAATATTTCACTGAGGTATGATCAAAGCTTTATGTTCTAAAATATAGAAATATATTATATATAGAAATATATAGAGAGAAATATAACCCTTATTCTTACTAGGACTTTGTTCTGGTGCAAACCAAATAGTCATCTCAGTAGTAAATCCCATGCACAGACCAGAAATGGGCTGGCCGCTAGATCCTAAATACCCTGTTGATGCTCTCCTGATTATCCTGTTGATGCTTTCTGTGATTTTACTGGTTTTGCCTGAGGTAAAGTTAATTTTCTTCACAGCAGCTAGTATGAGGCTAAGTTTTGGATTTGTGCTGAAAAAATGTCAATAACACTAACATTTTAGTTGTTGCCAAGTAATGTTTACATTAATCCAAGGACTTTTTCAATTTCTCATACTTCCCCTGTTCTCCCATCTTCTTCTCTACAAGAAGCTGAGAGGAGAGACAGTTAGGACAGCTGACCCAAACTGACCAAAGGGATATTTCCAAAAGGCGTCATGTTCAGTAGGTAAGCTGAGAGGAGTTAGCTGGGTGGGGGGATCTCTTCTCATGGACAGGCCCTTGAACACTGGCTGGTGAGCAATTGTCTATCGTGGATCACTTGGTTTTGTATATTCCTTTATCAGTAATATTATTAGTATTATTTCCTCTCCCTCTGCTGTCCTATTAAACTGTTTTATTTCAACCCATGAGGTTTTTTCCGATTTTCTCCCCCATCCCACCTGCGGGGGGATGGATGCGCAACTGGCTCGTGATGCTTAGTTATCAGCTGGGGTTAAACCATGACAGTGATCTTCACTGATTATGTGTCACTTGTACTACTTATGGTCCCGTAACTTCAGCAGTATAGCTGTGAGCTGGTTCAAAGTACTTGGGCTGTGGATTGCTAGCTCTTTGCTGTATTGACAAGAAATAAGTGGATATGTAGCCATTGAAAGAAGGACATGAAACATCCACACTGTTTGGAAAGCTAACACTCATTGAAGTTACAATTAATTTCAATAAAAATAAAAATGCCTGCAATGTGTGTTCTATATCTGACCTTAGGCTATCTTTCTTGTCAATAGAGATAAATAGGCACTTCTGGGGTGTTATACATATGACCTATTTTAGATGTTTATTTTAGGATAAGATGAATTGCACCCTAGCAGCGCTTATTTCTACCCATTCACTATAATAGGAAAAGACAAAGTTCTTCAGATACAGATCTCTACCATTAGTCCTACACAGTGTTTGCATGATGTTGGAAGCCTATATGGAGTAGCCAGACTGAGGCAAATGTGGGATTTATTGTTGGAATTTTCAAAGTGCTGAACTAGTCTCTTCTAAACGAAGCAGAGAAAAAAGAAATCTGTGCAGCATATGTATCTCCCTGTTACGTAATACCAACGTTGTCATGTACCTGTACCAGTGTGCCATTGAGACAGAGCAGTGGCCTAAACCATGGCATGTCACCAAGGTTTCTGGGGTCATGCAGCATGAAATTCTGCTTCTGAAAATTATGACCCTTTTGGGTTTAGGTAGAACCATTAACATTACAGTAGAGCTATACACTACGTATTTTTTGATGATAAATTTAAGCTACTTCATCCTGGTATACTGCTTCAATACTCTTCCTGTATCATTTACATTTTAAACTTTGTTAGGAGACCTGAGTGTGAGTAACTGTCAATTTGACACCAATAATCTAGATGAAGGGTGCTAAATCTCCCATTTTGAATAGGATAAGAGTTATTTAACTTCAGGTGTTCTGTTCAGGTATTCATTAGACAGTAGTCTATGCATCAGCTTGGTGTAAATGTACTGATGATCTGTATCCTTATCAACTTAATTGAAAATTCACACTCTATTTTTCAGATGGACTGTGAAACTGCAAGGAGTGACCCCTGATGCTCAACACTCCAAAGGACCAAGTTACTATATTTTCTGTTTTTTCCTCATTGATTAAGATTATGCAAAATTTGACTTTCAGTAGAAGCCTAGAATATCTCCAGATACATGTTGTAGGCTAATACTGGACAGATGCCCCTTTCAAGGACTTGGTGTCCTTGCTGATGTCTCACATGTTCTTTCAAATAGAAGGACTGCCCTGTGAACAGTACATTTATTCTATTAGTGTGATTATTCTACCTTTAAGTGAGTTTCAGTGTAATGGATACAGGGCTGTTCATAGACTGATAAGTGGATATTAATCCGTTACAACATACTGTAACAGTAAATTATAAATTCATCTAACATAAGTACCATTATATAAAGCTGCAATTATACAATTAACATACCCACTCTTTTCACCAACATGCTGAAACGTCTAAGTGCAGTCTGTTCAGAGTTACATGGCTGTGGACTGAACACATTATGTCTTATGTGTAAAGAATAGCAGTTTCATTTTTGAAATGTCCTTTCTGAAGGTCACCTTGCTAAAATGATGGTTATTATTATTGCCTTTATATATTCTTTTAATAAATCCTGTAAATGGGGATGAAGGCTTAGTAGCAGCCTTTGCCTCAAGGTGCTTGTCTTTTAAAGACATTTTTGCTGTCCTAACACATGGGCCAATTCTACTGGAGTCAGTAGGAAATAATTTAGTTCCTTTAGAATCTCCTCAACTTTGATTAAGCTGTATTATATGTAAAAAGCATGAGTCTCATCAGCTTCTTCATAAGTGTAATCCCTCAAAAGTTGATGCTTTTTGTGAGGGACAGGATCAAGTGGCCACAATTTTGCAAGTTCTTTTAGCTTATGGCTAACTATAACCCTGTTTGCAGCATCCCAGCTCAAACTGGGTGCCTCTATCCTGTGTGACAGGTATGGTTAGTAGGTTCCACTGCACAGGTACTTTGATCATCTACATTACAGAACTTGTTGGAGTGTACAGTGGCTCTCAGTCTCCTAAAGCAACTAGAGGATGCAGCAAGATCATCTGTGTTAATATGGTCATTACAGGACATTCATCACAGGACCCCGTCTGGGCATGAATATATCCCAGGGCAGATATTAAGCACTTAAAGCCAGGAATTTGCTGAAGTACATTGTCAATTCAGGACCAATGTGAGTGAAGGAAATAAGATTTGGCTTCCAATATGTCACTTATTCCTGAGAGAGTAAACTGTTAGCAATACATTTCATATTGTCTTTCCTGACCTCTGCCCTCTTGATACAGCAGTAAATGCATGGGGAGCTGTAAAAAGGATGCTGGTAGCTAAGCTCTTCTGTGGAAAATCCACAAGTTTCTACAGCATAATTCTTCCAAAGGATTTCATGGGTCTAACACAAATATTTAGAAGAGCCAGTGTGCTGGTTTCAGGTAGGAATGAGCTCCTTTTCTTCACAGTGCTGTCAGCTGGCCTAGGCTGGCTGAAGCAGTGTTTCATACCATGGTACATCAGGCTCAGGGCACATGCGCAGTTCTGAGGTGGGCAGTGTCCTGGGGGGTCATTAAGACTTTGGCTACCTTCGTAGCTGGGTTGATAGCTCCTCTGTTAGCTCTTGGTGCCGTTGTTAGCAGTGGGGACAGTACGTTTGGCTGGCTTTTTCCTAGTGGTTGCCCTGGGGCTCTCAGGCTAGGACTCTTGCTATATGGGACCTGGCTGTGTGTCAGTTGGCAGGTGCTGAGCAGTTGTATTATATGTTCTAGCTTCTATTACTTTAATTACTTATTAGTAGCAATATTTTTAGTATTAGTAGCATCACTATAATTTTAATTTATATTCAATTATTAAATAGTTCTTATCTTAACTTTATGACCTTCCTTGCCTTTTCCTCCAACTCTTCTCCTCCACTGGGAGGGAAGAGGGAGGTGAGCGAGCAGCCGCATGGTAAACCACAACAGCCAGCACTGCTATTTTTCAAGTTTGTCTATAACACTCTTCTTTTTTAATCAGAACAATTATTTATTCGAGAAGACACAGACCCTTCCTGCCTTCCTTATTCTAATAGGAAGAGTAAATATAATTTTCAAATCCCAGAAAACACACAGACAAAACAGCCCTAATGCCCCTAGGGAATGTTACTCTCCTAGCTTAAGGTGGGAGTTACTTTGTCATTACACTATTATGAATGATATTCCATGAAAGATATTTGTAGATCAGGCTGGCTTGCAAATGAAGAACTCATGTTATTAGTAGCACAAATATTTGAAGTCTAATTTTCTATTTAACTCCTGTTAGTTACCTAGTGCCACTCTCTTTTTCTGGACATTTCTATTTGAATCAGTACAGTGCCCTTGCAGCAGCAGTTTGCTTTTCAAAGGGATGAATATCATATCTAATATAAAGCATAAGAAATTTGAAATACTAGGATTTATTTTAATACAGAGTTGTATCTGAAGTTTTACATTTGAAGGTTTACATTTCTAGAGATTAGTCAGTGCTCTAGATAACACAACACTGAAGAAAGGGCAATTAATCAAATGTCACAAAATTGATCCACTATGATCTCTTCTGTGCTGAAAGACTTACTGTGATAACTGAAGTATATTGTGACACTTATGATGTCCATGGATAGAACTAACTTCTCCTTTAGATATAAAAAGTTAGGTGTCTGGGCCAATGCTATTGGCATTGTTCATAGACTTCCTGAATAGTCTATAGAGACCTCTTTATTAATAATATGCCTTAACATCCCATGGACTATGTCTGAACCATGTTTGTGGATTCACAGGAGAACTGAGTCCACTCCTTCAGTGAAGTCTATCAAGAGTAAGCTTAGGAAGGTTTATATTCTCATGGATACCAATGAAATCAATGGATATTTACATGGATGCAGTCATTAATATTTGGACATTTATGTGAAACATCTGCCTGGAGTACAGTTTGAAGACTGCACCATTAAAGCTTGTCACTTACATTATTGGCATTTATGTAGGCTTAAATGCACTTCTAATACAATGTTGATGACTAGAAACATGTGCTGTCGTATAGAAGGAAGACAGTGTAACTTGGGAGCTTGAAAACTGGGCTAAGGATCAAGTATGAGGATTAAGTATGAGACTGAACACGGTGCTGTTAGCCCAGCTTGCATTCATTCTGTTGCACACACATGGGTTTGGCCAAGTTCAGTGAGGTTGTGGCAGTTTTTGATGAAGGTAGCAGAATAACGTCAGGACAGCACTGCTGAAAAAACCCAGAACCATCAACACCCTCCAAACATTTCCTGTTGTATGACACAAGAATTTACATTCTAGCAATGAGTTTTAAACTTCTAAGCTTTCTTTCCTTCATCTATTGGTGGGTTCAGAACTATAAACTTTATGCTCCAGTTCAACTTCAAATGATCATGTTCAAAAGGTTTGCTAAATTTTGCTAAATTAATTTTTTGGCCTTGTACCATTTCTACATGTTTTTACCTACAGTAGGAATAACATAATTGTTTTGCAGTACCCATATGCTTTTAATGGAGTATCATTTTAATAAAGAAAAAGAAGAGGAATGAGCAAACAGGAATTAGAAGTCTCAGCTTCCAATACTTGCCCAGGGCCAACCTTAGTATGCTTTTTTCCTGAGTTAGCTGTTCTGGGCAGGATCAGGTAAATCCATATTTACACTGTGTTGCATGAGGTCTAATAAACACAGGCAGCCCTGACCTGGTTCTGTCTATATGGAACCTGCGCTCCAATGCCACATTTTATATATCCTTAGCATCAGTGTACTCAGTTTGACTCAATATATAGCATTTCCTGGGACTAGAAAAATTTGTTTGTGGGCCAGATGTGACTCATGGACTATGTGTTGGATAAGAATATTGGGTTATGACTCTTGCATTGAATAAGTGTTTACTAAATATCCAGGAAAACAAAGCTGATGTTAATAAAGACAAAATCAAACCGGGTATTTCAACAGATCTCCATTTTGTCTTCCATGACAGTCTCCTTGCAATTACAGCCATCATTCTGAACTAGGTTCTGAGCTGCCTTGCCCATGGAATGCAAGACTGCATGGCTATTCTTCACATGTCCTTTGTGTGTATTTTAATGACTATGTAATGCAACAGGAAAATCCAGATCCAGAATTGGGCAGGGATTACAAAAGACAGCTTTACAATGTAAAAAAGCTGAGGAAAACATCAAACAAGCAATGCACAGTAGATACACAAATCCTGAGCGTATCTCCTCTGAAAAAATTTTTTAGTATCTCAGTTTCAGGTGTTTATAGAAAGTTTCAGGGCTATCTGCATTCCCGTAAGAAATATGCAGCGGATTCGATTCTTGGATATATATGATGGAAACAACTTAGATCCCAAATACAGTGTGCAGGCCTACATGGAGCTTTAGGCTCAGCATTATAGCCATTATCATGGTCTTCTGCTTCACGTAACGAGGTCTGTATTAAACAGACATCCTCCAATGCTTTGTGTACTTGTTGAATAAGATACTTAGAATTCAGACTTGGGATGGGGAAGAAAAATACTTTTGAAATTCTTGTTTCCAAGATATTTGAACAAGATATTAAATTGGTTTAATTTCTTACATCTAATATACATTCCTGATTGTTCCATCAATCATCCTTAATTGTTCCTGATCTTTAGAGGTAGAACATTAGAATGAAAGAGATATACTTTTATGGTAAGAAGAATACTTCCCTGTTAATCTTCCCTTTCCCTCCAACCAGATGGCTCCTTCAGATGCTGCACACAGAGGTTATACACTCTAAAGAGAACAGAAGTGGAAGGGATGTGCTTTCACCACTGACAGTAAAACAACCGAAAAAACCCCCAAAAACAAAGCAACGGGAAAGTCAGATCCATAAAGTAAGAATTTTCAACAAAGAAAATTTTATAAATCAGATTAAGAAACAAATGTGTAAAATACTAGAGAATCCTTCTAAGTGGATAAAAAATAATTCTTTATTTTGCCTGGTCAGCGCAGGACGCAGCGGAGGCA
>NW_010269092.1:0-41371 GCF_000690775.1 Eurypyga helias
CCCCCTCCGCCTCGGTGCTCGTCGGGAAGGCGGTCTCGGCGGAAAGCTCTGAAAGGCCCTGTGGATCCCCTTCCTCCTTGGCCGTGGCCTTGTCTTTAGTCTTGAGGGCGTGTGGTCCTTCAGCTACAGCGTTTCGTCAATGTCCGCCTTAACAGGCGCCCAAATGGATGAGGTGTCCTCCGCCCCAGCACTGCCTGAGTGGCAACAGCAGTAACAGGCTGTTAAGTAACAGTCCGTACTGTGTCGTGTGAGGGATCTTCGGGAGAAGATCTCGGTGCCTACCTGAGGCGAGTGAGGGGTACGAAACCGGGTCTGGTTGGTGGCTGTGTCCTGCAGTCTCACTGACTACCCCTCCGTGCCTGCCAGCCTCTGTTTCTTCACCCTTGGAGACGCCTGTAATTTTGGGAGTTGGTTGGCAGTGGGACATGAGGTTATGCTGCGTCTCCTTAAGCTATACAGGGTGAAGTAAACCTGAGATTTCCAGTCACCACCTCTCAGGCTTTTACAAACTATCTGATATTCTAATACATATTTCTAATAGAGCTACTGCTTTAACCCATGAAGAGCTCAAAAGCAGTGAAGACAGTTTTTCACCATTTTGCTTCATCAAGAAACAACCGTGGATCTGAGATGCAAACTGGAAAGGTCCCAGTTCTGACTAGAAAGTCCAAACAGACTAAATTCATTGCATGTCTTCGCATGAGTTTCTCTCATGAGTGAGTATTATATGTGGCACCATTATTTGTGTTTCTCAATTTCAGTTCCAAACTGAGAGGCAGAACATTTATTTGGAAGCAGAGCCTGGAATGAAAGTCAAAAGGACAATCAAAATTTCAATGATATTCTGCCTTGATCAGCTCTGCCACAATTAGTACTATACCTCTTGGCAAGCCTACATGTCTGCCTTATACTTGTGCTGGGTTTGGCTGCAGTGGAGTTAGTTTTCCCCAGAGTAGCTGGTATGGGGTCATGGTTTGGATTTGTGCTGGAAACAGCGTTGATAACACAGGGATGTTTTTGTTACTGCTGAGCAGTGCTTACAGAGTCAAGGCCTTTTCTGCCTCTCACCCCACCCACCAGTGAGTAGCGGGGGACATACAGGAAGCTGGGAGGCGACACAGCCAGGACAGCTGACCCCAACTGATCAAAGGGATATTCCATACCATATGACATCATGCTCAGTATATAGAGCTGGGGGAAGAAGGAAGGAGGGATGTTTGGAGTTGTGGCTTTTGTCTTCCCAAGTTACCATTTGTCATGGTTTAGGCCCAACTGGCAACTGAGCACCAGGAAGCTGCTCATTGGGGAGGTGAAAATACAAGGACAGGCTGGTGGGTCAAGACAAGGACAGGTAGGGATCACTCACCAGTTATGGTCATGGGTAAAACAGACTCCACTTGGGGAAGAAGAAAAAAAAAATCGATTTCATTTGTTACCCATCACATCAGAGTAGGACTATGAGAGAGAAAACCAAATCTCAAAAACACGTTCCCCCCACCCCTCCCTTCATCCTAGGCTCAGCTTTGCTCCTGACCTCTCCACCTTCTCCCCACCAGGGGTGCAGGGGGACAGGGAATGGGGGTTGTGGTCATCACGTGCTGCCTCTGCTACTCCTTCCTCCTATCCTAGGCTCAGCTTTGCTCCTGACCTCTCCACCTTCTCCCCACCAGGGGTGCAGGGGGACAGGGAATGGGGGTTGTGGTCATCACGTCCTGCCTCTGCTACTCCTTCCTCCTCAGGGGAGGATTCCTCACATTCGGCCCCTGCTTCAGCATGGGGTCCCTCCCATAGGAGACAGTACTCCATGACTTCTCCAACATGAGTCCTTCCCACAGGCTGCAGTTCTTCACAAACTGCTCTCGCCTGGGGCTCTTCCATGGGGTGCAGTCCTTCAGGAGCAACCTGCTCCAGCATGAGCTTCCCATGGAGTCACAGGCTTCTTTGGGTACAGCTGCCTACTCCAACATGAGCTTTGCTCCCCTGTGACCTTCCATGGCTGTAGGGGCACAGCCTACCCTCTCATCATGGACTGCAGGGGAACCTCTGCTCCAGCCCATCTCCTCCCCACCTTTCTGCACTGACCTGGGTGTCTCCCTCACACACTCTTCCTCTCTCCACTACCAGTTTTCTTTGTTTTCCCCTCTTAAATATGTTAATCACAGAGGTGCTAGTTGGCTCAGCTGTGGCCATTAGATGGGTCTGACTTGGAGCTGAGGAAACTTCTAGCAACTTCTCACAGAGACCATCCCTGTAGCCCTTCCCCGGCTTCCAAAAACCCTGTCAAACAAACCCAATACATTGTTATGCATGATGGAACCCTGCTTTCCTGGAGATGGCTGAACACCTGCCTGCCAGTGGGAAGTGGTAAATTAATTCCTTGCTTTGCTTTGCTTGTGTGAGTGGCTTTTGCTTTACCTGTTAAACTTAGTGAGTTTTCTCACTCTTACTGTTTGGATTCTCCCCCATCCCACTGTGAGTGAGTGGCTTTGTGGTACTTAGTTGCTGGCTGGGGTTAAACCACAATAGTCCTTTTTGGCACCCAGCGTGGTGCTCGAAGTGTTTGCAGGGTTTGTTTGGAATGTGCTACATCGAATTTATAGCTGTTATTGCCGCTTAGCTATTAATTGGTAAGCTCCTGCGCTTGCCGTGATGCTTGCTTGTCTTACTGTGTATTAGAGTCTAGTGCTCATTTGTGGCTGCTTTTTGTTTTCGCTGCTGGCTCTGCTGCTTATGGTCTGACTCTGCTGTGCCTGCAAACATTTTGATTACAGCAATGGCGAAGTTTGGAGTGATGCCCTTTGTCTTCCCAAGTAACTGTTAGGTGTGCTGGAGCCCTACTTTCCTTGGTGTGGCTGAACATTTGCCTGCTGATGGGAAGTGGTGAATTAATTCCTTGGTTTGCTTTGCTTGTGCACAGGGCTTTTGCCTTGCCTATTGACCTGTCTTTATCTCAACCTGTGAATTTTCTCAGTTTTCCGATTTGCTCCCCTTTCCCACTGGGGGGGAGTGAGTGAGCGGCTGTGTGCTGCTCAGTTGGCCCCTGGGGTTAAACCACGACAATACCTCTGACATGGCTCACTCAGCTTCTGCCTATCCAAACACAAAGGTCTCCTAAACTCTAATATTTATTTCGTCGTTGTTGTTGTACTTGCTCCAGCACACTATTTTTTCTTAAGGCTGTTTTACCTGTGAGCCACTCTATTTTTTGTTAACTACATTTTCAGCATCATCCTTAGTGAAACCCTTTTGTAATTTCCTGTCATCTTTGTACAAGTTCTCCTAAACTCTGTTCTTTCCTGCCTATGAGATGAATTCACTGGCTCTCGTGGTTTCTCGGCACTTTGTGCTGAAGACGCTGAAATTTAGCTGCACTTTTTTTCTCTTTACATTTCCTTCTCCCTTTTTCTGATCATTCCTTGCCTCTCCACTTCTTTAAACTGTAAATACAGCAAAAAGTGATATCTTCAACTTTCTCACCGGCCTTCCTCATTGTATCCAGTGATAATGCTGTCACTTGGTCAGCCGGTGAATCTTCTGTCTGGCCTTGGCACAGGAGGGATGAAGCAACCTTCAAGTGACTGGCTCCGATGACTGGGGAAGAGGGAGTGGTGAGAGGAAAAAAGCTTAAGTGAGCAACAGCCAGAGGGGAAAGAGGTCAGCAGCTTTGGCCCATGCAGGAATTTGCTACTTTGCCTTTCACTCTTCAGATGCAGGGACTCCTTCACCCGATGCCTACCTGCCTAACCTTGTGATGAGGGAGCCAGCAAAAATGAGACCATGTTATGGGACATTGTTATTGCCAATATTTGTAGGGGCAAAGGGAGAAGAATTTTGCTGGAAGGAGTCAGGACACCAGCCTTCAGCCTGAGTGAGAGGCAAAAAAGCCAGAAAAACCTTGAAAAACGTTTCCAAGGAAGCCTTTTGGAAAAGGTGTAGCAGAAGAACCAGTGGATTGTGTTCCCTTTTTTGGGTCCCCAGGTAGTGGCTACAGGGAACTGTTTACTGAGTGTGCTTGTTTGTAAACCTCTTAAAATAAAATTGCAGTTTGCAATTTCAGTTGTGTGCTGGTGTCTGTGTTATGCTTTACCCATGCTCAAAGCCAACTTCATGATCTCTGCTGTCATTGAATATTTTAACTTCAGGAGATGTCTTTTTCTGACCTTTGCTTTTTCCTTTCCATGGCTGCTGGCTTATTCTTTTTGCTCCCACTAACAGAGAGTACCCAGAGCTGAATTGTTCCCTTGGCTGGCAGCATATCCTTGAGCTGCAAGGTTGCTGAATTACCTGAAGAGCACTCGATCCTTTTCACAGTTAAAATCGCTCTCACTTACATGTGGTATCTGTTAATGTTTGCTTTCTTCCTCCACTGCAGAATGTTTTTCTTTCTAACTAGCCTCAGGGTCTTTCTCACATTGTTTCCCATTCCTGGAGTTAGGCCCTTCCTGTGTTTGTTTATTTTTTTAAAATAAGGAAGCTCTTTCCTTATTTGGACTAACTTTTCATAATATCTTTCTTATTTCTATTTCAGTATTTTCCTTCCATGGGCTTTAGAGTCCCTTGCAGGGGATGGGAAAATATTTCATACGTGAGATGACTAAGGCAGAGAAGTAAGACAGTCTGCTTCCAAAGGTGCTTGACCCCTCCAAACCCTGGTGATTTTAGGGTGAATCACAGGTTGTTGGCAGTTTTGGTAACTAGGATTAAAATCAGGAATAAATTGTCCAATGTTATCCTGTATGTTGGTGGTGAAGGTGAGCTAGAACTCAGTGTTCACAAATTTTTGGTCAAGTCACCATGTCACAGCTATTACCAATATAAATAGCCTCCTGTAACGATCTGTCTGTGACTTGGAGGCAAATGTATCCTCTGTTGCTGAAATACTACTTCTATTCCTAGTTGTTCCCGATTCTGGAGCACTCAAAGTACTCTCACTTAGGTACAGAGGCAGTACAGACGGGCAGGGGGGTAGGACTAGAGGCAAGGAATAGTCAAGGTTTGGCTGGTGCAGAGTATAAAGCCTCTTGATTATGGCAGCTCGGCTTGCATTTCCCGTGAAAGAAAAAGTGCACTGAAGCCACAGGGATGTTCAGCTATACCAGGAACAAAATTCTGTAATGAAAACTCCATTAGTTTTTGGGTTGTTGTTGGGGTTTTTTTTTCCTCACGCCTATTTTTTTTTTTAAGTTTTTGTTTGTTTGTTTTAATGTAGAGGATGGCTCCATCTGTTGCACTTCATGTGAAAAATCGCGTGTAGAATTTCTAAGTAAAATGGGGAATCTTGTCTTGGGCTCTGCCATAGTAAACACTGACACTATTCTTGAAAGAAGATTGGGAAGAAATCTCATGGACTATGTATGCTGGTATCCCACACAATTATTTTCCTAGTTCTGTTAATGTATGTGCCTATGTGTGTGTTTATACATAAATATCTATTTGTGTGCAGGCAACTGGTTAATCAGTTGTGCTCTGAGAGATCATCTGTTGCGTTAGCTGCACAAGGTTAATGCTGGATGAAGAGCAGTCTGTTACATGTGAAACATGCCGTGTAAAGCTGATACTGGGGAGGAAGGAAGGCATTTTGAGGAATTAACTGAGGTGCTAAATTTCCTATTCAGTGAAGAACTCTACCCTCTCTTCCTCCGTTTCTCTTGTTGCAATATAAAGTCACATAAAATAATATGGAGAGTTCACTGTAATTCATCTGTTACAATTAATCAGATTTAATTTACAGTAAAGTTATTCCTCAGGATTAACTGCTACTGCTAACCCATGAAATACATGATTGTTAAAAGAGGAGAGAGTTTTAAAACTACATTCAAAGCTAATATAAGAAAGGCAAAGTTTACAAAAGGTTAACTACATGGAAGAGGTCGCTGTCATCTATTTGTTCCGTTCTGGGCCAAGAGAGGTGGTTGCTCTTTCACTAGGGCGGTGGCAGAAACATTTCCTTCTGTGTTTTGGTACTTCAAGTTTGAATTTGGAGCAGGAATCTTAATACACAGCACCTGAATGCAGGGTGTCTGGAAGGAAAGTCTCATCAGTCTAGACCGACCCAAGGTCAGACTGTCGCTGTCTGCATGGGCCAAAGCTTATGGAGATTGTTCAGAGGTCCGAAATATTCCAAGCATATCACAACAAGACAGTTTGGGGCATGACAAAAAGATCATTTCATTCCTCTCTGGAGCTACAGGACATCTAGAGAAGCCAAAGAATTGCCAGCTGTGGGCAGTTCTGTGGGTGCAACTGCTGCTGTGAAACTGGAGGAGTGATCACAGCAGCTGAACACACATGGCAATTTCTATGTTGTGCTGCACAGAATGGTAGTTCCCAATCTTTTTGGAATAACAGAACTCTCACCACAGAGAGGGTGGTGAGGCACTGGAACAGGTTGCCGAGAGGAGCTGTGGATGCCCCATCCCTGGAAGGGTTCAAGGCCAGGCTGGATGAGGCTTTGAGCAACCTGGTCTAGTGGAAGGTGTCCCTGCCCATGGCAGGGGGGTTGGAACTAGATGGCCTTTAAGGTCCCTTCCAACCCAAACCATTCTGTGATTGTCACACCTCCTCTCTTGTTGCTGCTCAGCTTAATTGTGCTCAATAGTTTTTACTATGAAAGATGATCATGTGTGTATGCCATACCCCAGGCAGGACAGGCAGTAGCTTGAACATAATTCAAATGGTCATTTCAGAATAGCTCAACAAGCTGGTATTTATCCTGAAGTTCTGCACTGGTATATCTGTTTATTCCCCAATATGAAAGAAATCCCTTGTGCACACATAGGTCTTGTTTGACTTAACCTAATTTCTGCTGATACCTGCTTCTGCTTGCACACCCCAAAACATCGAATTTTCTGCCATTCATACATTATGTTGACCTTTTTGACTGTATTATTGTTACTGGGGATTTCAGGTTGCAAAATAGTTGCTACAGTAGTTGACTACTGATAGGTTTGTAGGTAAAAGTGGCCCATTGCAAATAAAGAGAGAATAAAGAAAGATGTAGAAAGACAGGACTGAGGTGCTCTTATTTTCTTTGTGAATTCACTCATCTCACATTCGATTGAGATAGCCTCAAATTTTCCTTCTCTTGCATTATTTAATTTCTTCTCTTTACATCCTGTTACTTTCCCACTGATGATACCTCTAGTAAGGGCTAATCCTGTATACAGGCAGGTTTCACTGAGTATATAAATGCTGAGAATTAGTTAAAACTAGTATAAAGTGCTGTGAGCCTGTCTTCCAATTCCTATGCTTACTGTCAGCATTAGTACTGGTGCACCTGATTTAGTGACAGTGTTAGGGACAACACTGTTCAACAATTTCCAGCTGTAGGCATTTTTATATAACTTTCCCTGATTATTTACTTTTCACACATCTATTTCTACTAAATCTTATTTCTGTTCTTCCTATATTTTTTCTGTGCTCAACTCTGTAGACTGTTCTGAAACTTCAGTAGATCCAAAAGTAGGAGAGACTGCCCCTTCCCTCTATTTTTTTTTAATTTAATCTGTGTACAGCCCTATAAACCATTTATTTTTGTATGTTCATGTTTTGCAATCTAGGGTCAGAAAGAAATAAAATGTGCAGGATTTTAAGAAGTAATTTGTAAGCCTTTCCCAACTAAAAAAATTGGAATGTGATGTTTTTTGGCCTGAAGGTGATGCTGTTTCTCTAGGAAAAAGTGTTGGAAAAGACATTGAAGAGGAGTATTTTGGAAGTCTTGTAGAAGGTACTTGCATTAAAATTAGGTGCACACCTATATATGCTCTTTGGGTTTGTGTTCATAAGTTTTCATCAACAATTTGGAAGACTGAGACCTCTCTTAGCATAACTCCAGTGTACTTTATTAAACCTTCCGGCGTATCATGGACCAGTACACTAAAAGCAGGAGCGTTTTGGTTTTTTTTTTAAATTATTCATGCCTATCTTAAATCTGTCTTCTTATGTTATTCATGTGCTTTGACATGTTTTCAGATTCCTTGGTGGGAGAGAGGTGTGGTTTCTGTGCAAGTCTCAAAAAAAAAAAAAGAAAAATCTTATGATTATTAGTTTTGAAAGATTTCATTGTGCAAATCCAGGAGACAGAGTAGGTTTCCAGTATTAATTCAGTACCTTGCAAATGACTACTTTCAGTCAGTTTTTACCACCTCTCTGTTTTGTCTCAAACTGTAATGTACAGGAAAATTTCTGAATTTTTATCTAACTTCCTAGTCCCTTTGTAGGCTTAGCAAATTGGTGAGATCCTTCTCCTTTTTACCAAGGAACATATTGTTTCTTGAAAGAGTGCTTAAAAATCTTAGATTGTCTTAGATATCCCTAGGATGTGACCTGTAACCTTCAGGTGTCATCTGTGTCATCCCTGTGCCTCACCTTGCAAGCCAATTAATCCTGATGGAGGAGAGAACTTGCCTCATCCTCAACTTGGGTGGGTGGGGAAATGTGTCAGCTACTGCCTTTGGTGACGGGGCCTGAGATGCCATACATTTCTGGTGGGGTGCCAAGTACAACCCTTGGTTATTTTTGAAGTATGAGGGAATGTAAGACTCTAGGATAGGTTATATAGTGGGTGCAGGATGTTTTTCTTCCACATAGGCATATGTTGGGTGTGCACTGTCAGCACTTTCAGAAATCACCTGGAAAAGGGAACAGGCAGAAAAAGTTTACTGCTTGTGTAAAATTATGTGGGGTCAAAATATTATGCAATGCTTCTCAGCTGACACTGGGCTACCAGATAGATTAAAGTGGCAGGTGAAGTTAAATGTTAAGATATGACTAGATGCTTAACCTGTTTTTACGTTATTCCTGAGGTCTGTGCTGCTGGCTGCTGCATGAGGCAGGACACGGGCATAACTGAATTTTAGGTAGGATGACTGACCTTGTGTCCTTATGGCTGCAGAGTCAGGAGGACAGACTCAGACTGCAGGACAGCCAAGCCAGGTGTGCTTAGGGATAACAGGATTTTGTGAACATGGGCTGTTTCACTGCCTGTGAGCTCCCAGAGGTTCGTTGTAGAGTTTCAGGTACTGTGAAGGCTCCAAACTCCAGGTGAACCTAATAGACATCATGGCTCCAGGAATATAGCCAAATTCCTACATGTGACTGTCATGTAGAAGAAATAAAATTCACAGGCATGCCAAGACATGTGAATCTCAATGTTAGATAGACCTGGTGGCATTTCTACTGCACGGGGGAAGATTCTGTTCCGTGTTTGCAGGAAATGGATTGTCCATCCAATCTTTTCCTTGCCTGTGCCTCTACACCTGGGTCGTGGAGGTCCTTGCTTGGAGGTTCTGCCTTGCACTGCGTCCTGCCTGCATTGTACTGTGTTGTCAGGTAGCTAATGAGCTCACTCAGGGTGAAGATTGCAGTCAGGCCATGTGCATATAAAAGGTGACTACTGCTGAATTCTGATTTTTGGCTGGGATTTTAAGATAATTCTGTAACAGCCATGACAAGTATTACCTTTTGACACTGTTTATTCTAGAGAACCTGCTAACTTTTCTCTGAAAACTGCTGCCTTAAGTAACCTTGATCATTTTCTCAGGGCATATGCAGGTGCTAGACTGAATCCTTGCTTACCATGACCTGCAAAAGCTCATTTGGTCTCTACCTGGTTTATTAGGTAGAGAATCACAACAGGAAACATGATGTACTTCTCTCCTTGGACTAGGGAGGTGCGGAAGAGGAATGGTGATTCCCTGTTTTCTAGTAAATACTTTTCACCCCAAAATCTATCCCATACTCTTTGTCTGGAAGGAAAGAACTAAAGATGGGAAGCATTTTCTCAGTTTTATAGTGACTTTTATGTGCCCTCTAAAATATGGTTTGTGTTTGAAAATGGAGGTCTCAATAAGCCATTCATTTCTGTTTGGATAATCAGTATTGGCAGCTTACCGCTTGTTAAGTGGGCTTAACAAAAGCTGGGTTACGTTTCTGTACAACTTTATATGACAGATAGGAAAAGAGTGCTGGACAGTACTTGCCCATGGCCCCGCACTTTGACTGTTGCACACACTGCAATGTTCTCGTGAAAAGGGGAGCCCTTGAAAATGTAACTCATACCTGCTTTGGAACTTTGGCTGAAGATCTGGTCAGGAATTAAAAAGAAAGTTTTAAGCAAGTACAGTGAAGTATAGTTCATTCAGTATTTCACAGTTCTAGGATAGTTATGGGGGCTGCTATGCATGAGGACCATGTATATCTCTACTTCCTATATGAGTGGCCAGGAAGCCTTGCCTTATAATGGCACAATAGAAGCCCTGATTATGCTTCTAGATGGAACGCTTATTTTGGTGGGGAAGATGTGGCCACTTTCCCATTGAAAATTAACCTCTTAGGAAGTACTGCACCTCCTTTCCTGAAGAGTGTGGTCTCTGAAGTCTAAACCTTGGAAAAAATTCAAAGTTGCCACTTTTTCCCATGTGTAACGACAAAGGACTTTTTCACCTATTACTGCATATTTTTACAATTTTAAGTGCATTGTTTAGAATATATCTGAATCTACCTTTACTACTACTACTAGCACTGATTGTGTGAAGACAGTTTTTGTACAAACAAGTACATGAACTAACTACATCTCTGTGCTTCGGACATGGCTGTTTGCAAGCCAGATGCACAGATTGGTACTTTAAATCCCTTCCTTTTTAATGGTTGAAGCTTTAGTTTAAAATCATGTTAGTGTTTCATTGCTTGATAGAATACAGCATGCCCTTTTCTCTTCTATTAATTAAATACTTTCTCCTGCATGTGAGGTAGTTATAATACAAGCAGAGAAGTTTTAAGGAAAAGAAAAACCCAAACAAGACAAAATCAAGGCATTTACTGAATATTTTCTTACATTTAAAGTGTCTACTATAATGAGTAGTTCCAGTGACTAAACACAATACTGTATCATCACATAACAGCACTGAGTGTAATGAAAACAGCCATGGGAACCTTCATACAAAGCCCCGGTGAAACATCCATTTCTACGTATGGAGGAAGCCATGGATGAAATTGTTGTACAGGTTAAATATAAAATACATGTGAAAAAAGAAATCTGTTTTAATGCTTATCAATTGAAAGATAGATTACAGAGAATAAATTTGCCTGGCTAATACCACAAACAACTTGTCCTCTTTATTAAAATGATTCTGCTAGCCTTTGATGCCTTGGTATATCCTGTAAGTGAGCTGGGATCTGATTTGGTATCACACTAACAGTGAGCTTGGTACCTGGCCCATAGTTTTCACTGTCTGTACTACAGTAATTATACAATACAGGTGTGACTTGTTAAGCTAAATTCTGCACAAACTCATGCCACCTCAGTGAAGTCTATTGACCTAGTAGGGTTTGCAGTGGGGTGGTATAGAATCCGGTCTCTGGTGGTTTACATTCATTAAAAACCAGCACTGAGCTAGAAGACTATCAAATGCTTTCTGAGGGTGCTAAACACTCAAAAATGGTTTGATATTTTTCTGAATACTCAGTTTTGGAAGAACTTCAATCAATCTGTCATTGATTAGCACCTGGTAAGGGTAGAGAGCTGCAGAAACTGCACAATCCTGGAGCATATGATAACATATTATTCCCAGTGTGGGACTATTAGTTTCACAGTTTTGTCAGATAAATATAAACATAGAAACATGTAATAAGTGTTACTCAAAGCAGAGCATACATCAGCTGGGATTTCACTGTCTGCGGGTTTTAAATTCAGTGGTGTCCCCAAGGGTTAATCAATACCGATGGCAATTATTCTTAGTCCGCACACCAAATCATAGAATCATAGAATGGTTAGGGTTGGAAGGGACCTTAAAGATCATCTAGTTCCACCCCCCCTGCCAGGGGCAGGGACACCTTCCACTAGACTAGGTTGCTCAAAGCCACATCCAGCGTGGCCTTGAAGACATCCAGGGATGGGGCATCCACAACATCTCCGGGCAACCTGTTCCAGTGCCTCACCACCCTCTCTGTGAAGAATTTCTTCCTGATATCTAATCTAAACCTCCCTGATTTCAATTTATACCCATTACCCCTTGTCCTATCCCTACAGGCTCTTGTAAAAAGTCCTCTTCCAGCAATATGAACACTCATATTTTTCCTGTTTTGCTTTGTCTCGTTGCTAAGATGTAATGCAGGAGTACCAAAATAATAAAAAGAGTGTGTAGGAGCTGCAGCAGGCTGACAGAGTAGTCAGATTTATTTTGTATCAGGTGTTATTCAGTCGCAGTCTCTGCTGCCTTAGTCGTCTGGGAGAAGGATGACATGTAGCAGCTCTGTTCAGTGCAGAAGAATTAAAAATCCCAGCAACCTTGATTTGAGGGACATGTGAAGACTGTACCTCAGGGAGTTTAATATCAGTTTTCCCTTTTGTAAACTCCAGCTTCTGGAAAGTGGGCGGCTTAGATCCCTGGGAAGCGCTTCTCAGTATTTGGCAGGCACTGCATCTAACACAAAATGCACGCAAACCACAGTATGGCTCCTAAATAGAGGTGATGAAACTTAGGTGTTACTGTAGCCCTGCAAACATTTGCATATATCCTTGGTCTTACTTGTACAAATTGTCTCAGTGAAATAAATGAGATTATTAAATCCTTACATGGGTGCGTGTGAGTAAAGGGCCTTAAAATGGTAGAGAAAGAGCAAAATCTTCTGTTGCCCAGCAGTGGGATTTTTAACCTACAAAAGCTGTCAGGATCTGGACATTTTGGTTGCAAATGACCAGCCTGCATGTTAGTCTGGTACAAAGGTTTCTCCTTGGTTTTTGACTACTCCTTTTAAGTTTTGTATCAGGTAAGATTTTTTTTTGTTTGTTTTTTGCCTTACAGGATGGGAAAAGAGCAAGCGAATGGCATTAGAAATTACCCAGCTAGTGAAGGGCTGCAGGTCCCACGTGCAGAATGTGCCGTGGTGGACCTGGGAAGTAGGCTGCACAGATGTGGGCAGAGATTTCTCTTTCTGTGGGTATCTTGTTCTTGAGAGCGTAACTCCTGTGGTCTCAAACATTGAGCCTTGCTGTTTTCCGTCCCTCGATGATTTCCTTTTTGTAAGTAATCACTTAATAGCATGTCAGAGCCCAGGAAAATCATCGTTAATATTATAATAACGCAATTTGCAGCTCAGCTGGCAGTAAACAACTGCAGACTATGTTTCTGCATGGGATGATAATTTTTAGCTTGCCATGAAGATGCGTTTCTATTAGGTCTGTAATGGGAAGCCCAGAAAAGAGCAGAGTTAAAACAGGAGTTTGGGTAGAGGTATGGAGGAAGGGTGGAAGGAATGTCCCAGGGAAGAGAGGACTGTAGTTAACGTGACAATCCAGCGGTTTCTCCCTCTTGCAAATCCTGCACAGCCTCTGTTTCGTGAACACCAGTGAATGTAAAACTCTGAGCAGCTGAATTTAACTTGTGTTCTGGGATGTGTCCAAATGCTTTGACACCCTTGGAAAGGTGCATGATTTTGTTCCTAAATGGCAGGGCTGCAGGGGATGGCTGGAGAAAGAGGATTTCCCTTTGGACCTGCCTTCTCTAGAGGCTTTTCCAGAAGGGCAGTGGGTCTGTGTTTTTTTGTCACTGCAGCTTGTTAGTCCTTTATTTCACAAAAGTTTGAGATCTTTGCCAACACTTTAAGACTTGTAGCCTTCCGTGCTTGTGGAGAGCAGCAAAACTACGACCTTATCAAGACTCAGTGTGCTTCCCTTCCCTCCCTTCTCCTCTATGGTGTGGGTTTTTTTTTGCTAGTGTGAGCATTTCCTTCAGTGTGGTTGGTAGCATTTGGCCCCAGCAAGAACACAGATCTGTCTGGGCACTGGAAACTCAGTGGCTGCAATAATATGGAGAGTTACCTAGGAATTTCATTTTTCTTTTTTTTTGTTTTCACATGACAGGACAAACTCCTTGCAGCCATCGTATGAAAAAAGACATTGTTTAGTCTGATTAGTATTCTTTATTTTGGGGAAACAATGAATAGTTTTGCCAGAAGATGACAATTTGAAACATTTGTTGTAAAACTCCATTAATTGAATTTTACAATTTGGAATGCCTTATAATAAAGGGATTGGGTTTGTAGTGGGGATGTGTTGTTAATTATCATTAGACCTCTGCTTTTGATTAATGCTGCTAATTAGTTTCTGTCCTTGACTTTTTCCAATTAAGGAGTAGATGCCTTGGTGCTAAACACCTGGGCATATTATGTAATTAGATGAAAGAAACATGTACTCTCTTTGTAAGTAATTATTTTAACTTTTGGCAGTGGCTTAGTACTAAACAGAGGTAGTTGTGTCTCTTCAGGTGATGGCACAGGAAATGTTAAGATACCAGCAAGCAGTGCTGTGGGTGTGAGGCATTTCCTGCTGGTAATTTTCTTGATTTACACATGTGGGAAACCATTACTCTTATACTTCTGGCAGACATGGGGCTCAGGAAGGAGGAAACCAAAAAAATTAAAATGCAAGAGAAGGAAATGTAAGACCGGGCAGCCCAGCTCCTTAAATCAGCTTAGGGGCAAAAAGCTGCATTTCTTTCAGAAGTAGCAGCCACCTGAATATATTTAAGGGCCTGATAGAGTCTGCTTTTCAGAACAGAAGACTTCTGAATCAGTGGTTTGTCTCTCTTGTTAGCTTTGTAAGATGCATTTTGAGGATCCTAGCTGAGACTAAACCTGTGTAATGCAGGCAGTGTATAAAGCAAGTGCATCCTGAACATGAGGAAATGCTTCTTCACTTGCCAGAGGGTGCCAGAGCACTGGAACAGGCTGCCCAGAGAGGTGGTGGAGTCTCCTGCTCTGGAGACTTTCAAAAGCCGCCTGGACTTGTTCCTGTGTGACCTACTCTAGGTGATCCTGCGCTGGCAGGGGGGTTGGACTAGATGATCTCTAGAGGTCCCTTCCAACCCCTTCCACTCTGTGAATCTGTGAATCCCATACACTGCATCTCCAAGTAAGCATCCTACTCTGCTTTGTATAAACAAATAAGGCAAATTGAAAAAAAATAGGGACCGCCATAACTGGGGTGTGGGTAACTAACTAACTAAAAAACCACAAACAACAACAACAAATTTTAACCAAGTTTTGTGTGTGTTGGTGAGGACAGGAAGGGGACTCATATGTCAGTAAGGGACAGATGGGGGCATGGAGAAAGGACTGTAGCACAAGGAAGCAGGAAGAAATTGAGAAGGCTGAAGAGTATTAATGCTGACATGTGACGTTTCAGTGACTGAAGGGCCAACTGGTGTATAGAAGAGAAGACAGAGGATTTTAGTCTTATCGTGGTGAGATTTTTTGCTGTATGATTTCTAAAGCTGCAGAAATGGGATAGGCAGTAATGTTAAGACAAGAGATGTACCAAAAGCAGCATCTTGCCACTCAGAGCCATGACATCCTTGACATCTTTGTCTCAAGAGTAAGCTGCTGCTTAAAGTTCCAGGCTTGGAAGGCTGAGGAATTAAATTGCATATTTTTCATTAGCTCAGTTTAAAACCAAATAAAATTATGTGTGTATACGTACACATATATACATACATACATCCTGTTCCTGTAGATACAGGGACTGAAAGGATGCACAAGACACTTTAGCAGGTGCTCCTAGAAATGAATTCCTTTTCCAGAACACTGCCTACAGACCCATGTCATGGCATGAGGGTTGGTCACTCTTTCTACGGGCGTTATTTTTTGTGGTGGTGAGTTGTGGTCACCATTGTTAATTCTGGTTTTTGCAGTGTCAACATGATTGCCTGGTGGGGTCAACATTACAATCTTTTTTGAACCAGCTCTTGTATGTGTTTTGCATGGTGGAGATCTCAGAGGGCATTCAGGTCCCAGGGGAAGTCAGTGAGAGTCAGATATGAGTCTGGTTAATCTCAACCATATTTGAAAATCTCCTTTTCTTCCCTTCACTTCTGAAATATGGGATGGAGATGCTACGTAAGCATCACTGATGATGCTTTGTTGTTTCCTTATGAAGTAAATGGTAACAAGTGCTTCACAAAGACAGTAACAGTAAGTCTGTGGCCAGCAATCCGCTAAGAAAGCTTCATCCAGCCACAGTGCACGGACAAATGATAGCTAGCTGCAGAGTGGCAGAAATGCTTCTGTGCAGCTTGCCACAGACACCTACTCAGAAGATGCGTCTCCTGTGTGCAGACAGGCTGCAGTTAACTGGCAGTTCCCAACCTATAGGACAATTGTCTAGAGAACAACAACAACAACAAAGTATTTCTTAATTCTAAAAAGAAAACCAAGCAAGTATCCTGCTGGGATTTTTAGATTGACAGCTCAGGAGAAGCAGATCTATATCAAATCTCTGCTTGACTGAAGGTACATAGGAAGCTAGTGGGACCTGCTGGTGCATTTAAACCTTTAGCAAGACAACCCCTAATTGTGATCTTTCTTTATGCAAGCTATTGGGAACATCTGTAAAGTTGCAACATGCAGGGAGCTGCAGGGGACTCCTATGCAATTAAATGTTGATTTGCATATAGTATTTATTCAAAAGCAACAGTTTTTGGACCAGTTGGAATTATAAAGCATTCACATTATGTTAAATACAGTTTATTTAATTTTGAGCTGTCAAAAGATTGCAGAAACATATTTTCCTAGCTGATTTGGCAATATAAATTTGAATGGCCAAAGTGGCAATTTCTTCTGAGCACTTTGAATACCTTGTATGGAAGTGACTATCAAAGTGCAAAGTATTATCATGCTAATAATGCATTGTAGTGGAATGTCATGATTCTGCATATAAAATCAAAAAACTATCATTTTCCTTGTTTGCATAAACAACTCACTTTACATGTCTAAATAATGGATAAAAATCCAGAAAGGATTAAAATAAGGAACAGATAATTTCAAAGGCTAAAGCTTTACAGATCCTGGAGTTACAAAAGAATGAACTAAACACATTTCTTAAATTTTATTTTAGAGAAATCTTAGCAGCTATTTGTTTTCAAAAAAATTTTACCCTAATCTATATTTATACTTGCAAACATGGTGCTGGATAGCACAAAGCAGTCGGTTTTGATCATCCCTTGGTAAAGTTGTCCAAATTAGCCTTGTGTTACAGTTGACAAAAACCTGATGTTGTAAAAGGGTTCCCAGAAGTTTCAGAGCTGGCTAAGGTGGTTATTTGGTACTTGTCGAATTTTATGTAGTAACAATAAGCCCAATGTCATGTCCTTGGACCTGGGAGACCTTGGGTCTGTTCCTTTCTCTTAACATGCTTGCTGATTTGTATTTACATGTACCTCCGTATCTTCTCTGTGACATGAAAATATTGATACTGACTTTCAAAAAGAAGTTTTTTATCCTTAACTCTGATCCCATTTATGGTTTGTAAATGAGTTTTACAGCTATTCTATAAGGTGAGGTCTGCCGTGAAATGTAAAATTTGGTAGAAATAAGTTAACGCCACTAAACTTCTTTGGGATAAAAGTTCTTCCTAGTGTCTGTGAGACAGTTACCCTGTCTCATAAATATGTATTTGTAATTGAGGTGTTCTTTTTATCATCTGTTAATTTTTAATCCTCTCCACATCCATAAGTGGTTTACATAAGTATGGCCTCTTGTGTTGCTCAAAACAAAGAAAATTTATCTCATACTATTTAGTAGTTTTTTTGATCAGTGAAAATGTTAATACAAATTGTGAAAGTTAGTTTCAAAACAAGGCACAACATGTTTTTTGAGAAAATGGATGTGATATAGTCATCTTACTTGTAATGCTTCATAGGATTCAAGAGAAAAAGCTTTTTTGGAGAAAATACTGGTTTTGCTATTTGCATTTTTTTTGATGGCTTTTTCTGTTATGAGATTGTATTTATTTCATGGAGGAAAATACACCTTAATTGAGAAGATAAGAAATAGTTTTCTTCATGTTATTTCTTCTTGTGCTGTAACTACCTGAAGAAATCATGACCAGTGTCCATGTTTTCTTCAAAATATCACTGGCTTTAACTCGGAGGTATGTTAAAATATGGCTACTCTTTAGAAATAACCTTTATCGGTTCCTTTATTGTGTTTTCCATTGATAAATCTAGTAGGTCTGTATTAGTTTTAATCCACTGAATTTATAAGAGGGATTTGATGCAATTTATCTCAAATGCTTAATGATAAATCCCCCATATCTGGGATTTAACAGTGTGTCCTCCAGCAGGTCTTTCTTTGAGCATTAGTTTCAAGCTTTTGGCTTGATGAGTTTAGTTTAACATGGCATATAATAGGGGCAGTGTTCAGTACAATCCATGTGTATGATGCTTTAAATCAAATAAGTTTGGTATGTACTATATATGGATATATATTTAACATTCAGATTTATGTTTTCTGAGGGTGTTTCTCATTGGTTTTGCCTTTTCAGCAACTCTTTCCAGTGGGATATACTACTTAAATTGCTGGCACAAGCCATGGCTAAAAGCCTGAAGTCCTCTTACAGTAATGCCTATATTAGCCTTTGCTAAATTCCGCCTCCAATTTGCCTGTGGTAAAATCCAGATTCCTAATGTTAGCCTTCCTTGCATCAAGGTAGAAGATGGGAAATAGACATACTCACATAATTTTTTTCAAGTCAAATGACAGCTTATTAAGGAACTTATTAGATGTTTCGAGTTATGCTGTCATGTGGAAATGAAGTACTGTTTTGCTCTCCTGTGCTACAAATAAGTTGATTGAAACAATTATTTTATTTTTTGTTTCTCAAAAAGATCACCACATTTGGTCTTTCCGGATATTTGTTCACTAAATACATTTCTCTGTGGCACTGAAAATAGGCAGGTGATGTTGGTTTTTGTTCCTAGCCAGCTCTGAGGTGAAATGAAAGCCTTTCATCTATGAGTGTGATACAGGTCACTCATGAAAAAAATTCCAGTAGCTTAATCCAAAACAGAGTTTCAGTGAATCATCTGTAGGAACATGGAGGAACTTTGCAAGCAATAAATGAAGTGACAGTAGCTTCTTTCTCAAACAGGCAGGAACACAGAGGAACACCCAGGAAATAAGGCACCAAGAGTGTCTAAGAGGCAGTAACCCAACTGTGCAGGGAGCACCTGTCCTGACTGTAGAGGGAAAGCAATCTGTAAACTCATGGAAAGAAACGGAGCATTTGTGCCCTTCAAATCATGCTATATGAATATATTTGCTCAGCTGGGATATCGCAAATGCCACTGCTATAATCCAAGTGGGCTGGTTTGTACAGGACTGGAAGAAATGTGCCTTGAGCCCCACAGCCTGTCTCCGTGCGCTGGCCCCGGGCACACATGATGCTCCTACAAGTTTTCACAGCCATCTGCAATGCAGAGAAGGAGGAAAAACCCAAAGGTGGTGTTGGCTGTGCTCACAGTCCCTGTGGGTGACGATGAAGCAGAGCTACGCTGGTGAACTAGAGAGAACACAGGTGGGAAAATGGTTGTTGATCTCCCAGGCTGACTCAGCTAAGTGATCTGCCTCAGGTTTGGTGTTCTGCCTAAGGGTTTGGGAAAGCAGATCTGCTGTCCTCCTGTTCGTCTGGTTAGTTAGTGCTGACAGCCTCAGTTGGCATTAGGGACTATGAGAAAGTCCATGAATACACCCATGAGACAAGATCCCGGGATTCTTTTTCTATGCTGAGTACCCTAATAATTCATTCAAACCTAGAGACCGCTGGCCAGTGGCAAGGGCTTAGGGAAGAAAACTGAAAACAGGTAAGGACCTACTGAGCCAGATACTTACAGAGTCATTCTATTTTAAACTTGCTGTCTGACAGAAGAGGGGGCTGAATGAAAGCATCGGTCACTATGACAATTATCTGGTGTTCTGATAAAGTGTGACTTTGTCTGCCCTCCTGCCCTGTGAAGCCCTTTGTGAGTTTGTAGGTTTATATGTTGTGTGGTAATGATGCTGATGGGAGAAGGTAACTTCAGTTAGCCCAGTACTTCCTCAAGTGTGGGGTGAGTAGACAAAACACTGCTGCTTCATTACTGGGTAGGGGCATTGTAATGGGTGTAAAATTTGCATAGTGCTTCAAAGATGTCTTCTATACGTGCCTAGGATATACAGGTTTCTAACGTGCTGTTTCCCATGGTTTGAAAGCTTTCAAACTTTGCAGGTTTGCTGCTGTACAAAGACTCTTGGTGGAGATTCCCAGTGTTTGCATGTTGAATCCATCGCACAAACCATGTACAAGTAGTCCTGGAGGCTTCTCTTTGCTACTGGGCATGGGACTGCTGCTGCATAGGTTCTCTGGTTGTTTGCAGGGCATTGTTCTGGTTGGATTATATCTCCTCCTGAGCAGGAATTATTCAGCTGCAGATAGACTTTCACCTTTGTCCTATCAACTAAAGCCAACCAACTACCCAATCAATGGCTGACAATGACATAAAAAGTATATTCTGTTAAGTTGTTTGGGTTACCAGCCATGGAAATGTTAGCACACTGCACTCTCATTACCATACACAATGGAATTAAATGTAGATTTCCAAAGAGGAGTAAGCAGAAGTTTGTGCACAAATCCCCATGAAAAATGCTGTGGGATTTGTGCAGCCCTCTGAAACTGTCCCCCTTAGTGTATGTGAGAGCATTAACTCCTCGTGGATGAATGTGTTATTGACTCTGAGTAAACAGCTCTTTTCAAAGACTCTACAAAGTGTTATTAGCCAATAATACACAGTAAATAGACAGAGAATTACACTGTGACAGTTAGAACAAAAGAGAGAGAGAGAGGGGTACAGATAATGAATCATTAATGATCAGGAGTTGTGTGTTGCTTTTTAAGAGTTGCCTGAGGGAGGTAAGTGGGAGGGCTAAAACTGCTCCATGTGGTATGGACATCAGGCTGGCTGCGGGGAACGCTAAGAGATGGTTTCTTTTTCATCTAAATGTTCTAAGTAAGTTCTAATATATATAAATAGTCTCCTGATTTTGCAAGCCCCAGAGTGGTCTGTCCAAAGGCTCCAACCATAGCCTTATGCTATGAGCTTATTTGAAATGCAAGGCCAGTAATAGAGATCTGAGGAAAAGAAAGGGTCTCAGAAATAATATATTCTCTTTTCATGATCTTTTCTTCATATTTTTGGCTGAGTGCAACCTACCAGAGTGTGTTTGGCCTACAAGTACTGGGCTTGACTTGCTTAGATTGGGAGGAAGACTATCTTCACATTGCCCTGCTGTCTGCTCATTGCGTAAAAGACAGCTCTGCTCAGCTGCATTTAACAGAGAAGAAGAAGGAATATTTTTTGTCTTTTAAATGATGTTAAAAAAAGAGAAGCTAATTAATATTAGCTTATTAGAAATTTCCTGAATTGTCTTATCAGAAAATCACAGACATTGAAAGGTAGTTTACACTTTATTAAATACAAAGATTAGCTCAAAACCCAATAGTCTGATTTCCGTAGGAAAAAAATATTCTTCAGCTAACTGGCTATAGATTTATGACTATGCAAGTCACTGTAACTGAGCCATTCACAAGGGAGAGGGAGTCTCAAATTATTGTAATCGTACGTCGTAGAGATTAATCTGATAGTCACAGAAACTAGTGTACCTACTCTTAGTTTTGCTTCGGCTGTGTGGATGTAAGCTTTTCGTAATGCTAAGCAGAATCTAGAGGAAAAGATGTGCTTGGACAATTACTCTGCTGGGAACAAAGGTTTCCTGCTGCTTTTGAAGGTTCCACGTCAAAGGGAATGTGACCCCTCAAACGTAACCAGAGGTGGTGTGGAGAAATAGCCTCCACTGAGACAAACATACGGCACTGGCAGGACAGCCACACATGGTAGGGATGAGATGGAAGATTGTACTTGCTTTCTGGGTTATCTGTAATTTAAATTATAGGTAGTCCTGTGCTGCGCAGTCAGTGGTTCACTGGCTGAATATATGGAATAATCCAAGCCTGATCTGCAGCATTTTTATGACAGTTTTTAAAAACAATTTTAAAATGAGGGAGGGAATAAGGGGAAAAGTGGAATCCTCGCTCTCCATATGTGTTTGATTATACAGAGCTAGACAGACACATGTATACGTACACAGAAATATATATAAAGATCAAATTGTTTTATTTGTGAACCAGTGCTGGTCTCTTGTCTTTAACCTATGAGCTGTAGCTCTCAATAGCAGGTTCAATACAACCTTGTGTAACTCCCAACAGGTCCCATAGATAGATTTCGTTATTTACAATTTCACTCTGTGCATAGCTTTAAAATTTTAAATCTAACCAGTTTGAGTTGTGTGCGGAAAAGGAGTACGCGCCATCGTTTTAAAGGCAAAAATACACTGGTTTCGTTGTCTAGGAATTCAGATGCACAAGGCATGTTTTTGAGACTCTCCTCAAAATTTTTTAAGCTGAGAAAAAGGTTAAGGGCCAGAGTAAGAAAGGGAAAGCATGGGTTTGAAAGCTAGCAGAGGCACAGCCTGCAATGGAGGCACTTCCTCCGCCATGCCTGACAACCAGTAGAATCTACTGTTACGGAAGAGGCACGCAGGGACTCACTAATGTTCTTGAGCCCAGAAGAACCATGTATGGGGCTGGAAAACGAAGAGAAAATTGTTAATAGGTTGAGTGAGAAGGCTTCCTCCAGCATGGCAAATGCAATCCCTTTGTGCTCCTTCCCTTCACCCCTCCCCATCTGCCCTTCAGCGCTTCCGAATTAACTTTGCGACTCTTAACTTGTGATAAAACTGGGAAAATAGACAGCACAAGGCGCCGCGGGTGACCTCTTTAGAGCAGGCCAGGGAGGGGGCATTTTCCTGGCAGACTTTCAGGTTCATTGCTGCAGCGTGCCGCTTCCTCTCCCTGCCCTGAATGGGAAATGTCCTTGGCCTTTTGGGTTGCTGCCCGCATGCTGGCCCCAGGCCGCGGTGTCAGCAGCATGATACAGAGGAGCAGCAGGGAGAGCAAAGAACAAGTGACATCTTTGACTCGCCAGCCACCCCCACGCTGCTGTGCTGAGTCCAGGGCTTTTCCTGGCTCGGCTTTTCTTTGCTGGCCGGGATGCTGCCCTGCGCCGCTCCGGCGAGGCCTCTGCGATGCATCACCGCCCAAGGCTGTTAAGTTGTCGTGTTGGTTAATTAAGGCTGGCTGCCTAGGAAGGCCCATCTGTTCCCAGGTAAATTGTGTTGCTATTTTTTTCCCCTTTGGCAGGCATACAAAAAGCTCCCATCAGCTCTGCCAAAGGATGGACGGGTAGCCTCGGGTGCCAGAGTTTGCATTCCTTCTCTGCTTTCCTGGAGGCAGAACAGCCAACATGGAGTCACACTGTGACTGCCATGTGTTGGTAGAAAAGACAGAGTAACACCCTCCCCTATGGCTGCACGCCGAAGGCTTGCAAAACATCCGCTCCTCTTGCTGTGCTTCTGGCAGCTCCCGCATCCTTTGCTTTCTCCGATGTCTCCTCTGGCTGCAGCTATATGGGTGTCTCCTTACTATAACCCTGGGCTCTCCTCTGCCATAGGTCCTGTTCAGTGCTGCAGAGAGGGACAAGGGAAGGGAAACATCTACCTGGTGTGCAAGTGTGACAGCAAGCTCAGGACGTCACACACATTCGTACATGTGTCGCTGTTGCTGCGAGAACTACAGGTTTGTCTTTGCAGCGTCTGTCCTGGCATGTAAAGAGCTGCTCTTTCCTCATTTCAGCGACTGGGAACTGAGGCATTAGAAGGGCAGATAATTCGCCCCGAATCTGTGCCATGTGATCCCAGCCTTCCCAAAGCCTAGGAAATGCCTGGGTTCCCGTTGGTCTGCTTACAGGATGGGGACATTGGCAAAGATCATAACCAGCACAGACAACTGAGCACTTGTCAGCTGCACTTTAGGAGGGCCTTGGTAGGGCCACAGGGTGTCCGTGTTTTCCCCCCTAAGCTCCTCTTTCCTCTCCCAGCTGTGACTGCTGTTAGCAGCACTATCAGTGAAGAAGAGAGACTTTGTAAAGGAGCAGCTTGAGAACTCAGTGATATTAAATAATTACTTCAATGCAACAAGTCCTTATTTAAAAATTGACTTATGATACGTAGCCAGATATTTGGGCTTGTTCCAGCAGTAATTAAACTAAAATAATAAGGGGAGCTAGGAAGAGCAATCTAAGTCGTACACATCCTGGGTAGGAGTGTGGGGACTGATTGCTCTTAATGTCCTCCAGTGCAAGGTGGGAGTGCTGGGATGGGGATGGTTGCAGCATGGTGACCCTGTGCTAGGGCAACATGGCCATCCCAAGAGACGGGGTGCTAAAATAAAAGAAGTTGTAACATTTTGAAAGCAGTGAGCTTTATTTCATCCCCTTCTTGACAGCCTTGCCTAGGACTTGTCAACCTACTGCTGGCAACACAGGTCCCAGCCAGAGTGCTTAAGAATATGCTGGAACGAGAGAGCTTTTAGTTGTTTTTAATTTTTTAAAATTTATTTTCATTCTGAGTAAAAGGTAGGATACTATGTCAGGACACTACTGTTAATCCTCAGATTGAGCTGGAGATAAGAAGTTCCCCACAGAACCAAAGTACATCAAAGGAGCAAATTTGGAACAACTACTAACACTCGTACTAGGGAGTGCTGTGAACAGAGGAAAATGCAACACAGATACTGCATGGAAGGAAAAATGAAGAGCATTGCACTTATACAGCTAACAGAAAGAAAACATCTCAGTTGTACCATTTTTAGTAGCATGGAGAAGGGACCAGGCCTGTGTGGGTAATGCCTTCAAAAACTTCCAGGGCTGTGCTCTGAATAGGGCAGGTCTTGTTGCACCTGCACTTAGAAACATCAGCTCAAGTAAAGTGTGAGAGCAGCTCGGTCTCTGGGCAGAGTCCTTCCGACAAAGTGAACACAAAGCTGTGTTTCCGCAGTTGCGGCGAGCAGAGCACGCCTGGTGAAACAAGCGCCACCTTGCCTGGGCTTGCTGTTTGTGCTTGTGTTCGACGTGTTACGCAGCTCCGAAGGCTTCTGACTTCCCTTGGCTGGGGTTCCTGTAACGTCAGCTATGTTAGGTTTTAAAGCATGACTTACAAACCATAAACCATTTGCTTCTACAGAACATCCAGCAGCTTCCTAAAGGCTTGTAGATGCACAGCAACCACCTGTGGCTTTATGGCACGTACCTTCTGTCTGCTGTCTGGAGGAGAGGCTGTTGCTTGTGCAACACCTTGTGCTGTGTGGGGCTGGCCCGTGCCGGTGCTTGGAGGTGGTGCATAGGTCGTGATAAAGGCTCTGCAATGGGAAACTCCTTGGGCATGGGATAAAACTACCCAAAAACGGGCTCGGTGCCACAGCAGGAGAGAGCAGGGATTGGAGCGTGGAGGTTACTGTCCTGCCCCAGGGTTGTCCTTGCCTTGGAACAAGCCCACCTGTCAGGACAACCACGGAGCCACTGCTTTGAGCCTGCCCTTGTCACTGCTGTTACAGCCTCCTTTCTCTGTCATGCCACCTACTTCAGGAGTGGGTAGGGGCACAGCAGGGAGTAGGGTATCTGATTTTGCCCTTCCCAAAAATACTGTTTCGCATCCACCTACACTACAAGCTGGTCCTGAAGGAGAGGGTAACAACTGGCTCCTTGTGTCCCTTGACAGCTGGATCCTCCCCTTTCCTCTGTGACAATAACAGTAGTAATAATCCTGGTAGGAAAGCTCAGAGCTGGCACATTTCTGTTGCAGCAAGGATCAGCTAACAGTTTGCACACCAGGGATGAGGAAGGTCATTTGGCTGGCCTGCGGTAACTTAATAAACCACAAGAAGAAGGTCACAACCCACCGTGTGCTGTATTTCCTACAGAAAGACGCAGGTATTGCTTCTCCTGGGCAATGTGGTTCTGGTCGATGGTGTCGTAACACAATTCATGGAGGTAACACGAGGTAGAGAGCTTATGTTAGTGGAGGAAAGAGGAGGCCTACTGAGAAGAATAGGTCAACAAGTTGATGCAGTTGTTTAATACAAAACTGTGTAAACATCAGGCCCCGATGCAGTGTCTTCCTGAGGTGGTGGGCTGCACGGATTCTCACTGCAGGTCCAGTGGCACTAGCTTTGTGGTCTCGCTGCGTGACAGGCGAGGTGGTGTACACTCAGAAAGGACAGTTTACATTGTACTTTGCAGAGGAAATTCAGGATGTAGCTGGGAGTATCATGTACGGTTTGTAAGATATGGTTTGCTTTTGTGAGCGATATCCATGGTCTTGGCATCTCCACCTTTCTCCAGGAGAGCCAGTCACGAGCTTAGGTTTTGCTGTTTCCTAGTCTTTCCTCCACCATGAAAGACAAAGTGCTTTAATTGAAACATCCCCTATCTGATACACAGCATGTCAATGAGTAATGAGCAAAACAGGTATTAAACTGAGACAGGGGGCTAATAAAGTCTAGTTAGGAAAAGATTTGAGTCTGAAATACATTTGCTCAAAACCAGAACAATTGATTTTTAATTTTTTTTTTTTAAGAAGAGACTGGGGGAGCACAGCTTTAGGGCTACTGTAGCTTATAATTTTCTGCGATTGGTTTCCTTCTTCCTGTGAATAAGTTGGAAATGAAAGACAACGATTCTGTCAGAGGTGTTCAGATCACACTGGCAACAATCAGCACATGTTGTGAATGAATAAAATAAGGACATTCTTGCCAAGTAGTTACACAAATGCTCAAATATAGTCAAACAAAGACTTAATCTGGGCTCAAAGACACGTATCTCAGCAGATGTGTGTAAACTAAATCAAATCTCCTGGGAACAGTACTTAGGAGTTATTCTTAGGCGTTGGAAGGACAAGGATGGTCCATCTGTGAATTTATTACGGGAGATGAGAAGCATCATATGAAAGTCATTGCTGGACTGGAGGACAGGATGGCTGATTTTTCAGGAAGTTTAGAGGTCATTCCTAAAATCTCTGTTTAATTAAAATAGGGTCCCTCAGAATCAGAAGAAAATATAACATGTGAAGACTCATTTACTGAGGTGTGGCTGGTTGGTAGGAAGATGGGTAATTTTGCTACTGGGTTCAGTGTGGCCAAGATTTTGCAGGGTGATTGGCGTGATAGAGGAGTTTTTACTGAGTCTTTTGACATGTCCTCACGTGTCAGAATAAATCTCTTGGATTGTCAGGAGCATAAAAGTTTTAGGAATTTATGATTTAAAATAATATGGAAGGATTCTGGTTCAAACATACCAGTTCTGTGGTAGTTTATTACAGTTCTACACCATTAAGAAAGCCAGACTGAAACAGTGAGTTCTTAAAACAGCCCTTCAGCTTAAATCTCTAGAAGAACATATCTCCATGACGTGCTAGCTCCTCTCTCCCCACAGCTGAGTTTACTGAAATAAATGTGCTTTGCAACATGCAGAATTCAAAATGGTAGGACTGATCTGGTGACAAGCAGATATGAAAGCTCAGAGGCTCTTATCCTTTCCTGGTAGCTCCAATATAAATGATGCAGTGGATTGCAGCTGGGTCAGCATGGCTCAGATAAAACATACTGTCCTTCAATGAGGAATGCCCCAATCCACAGAAGGTTTTACAGACCAAATTCAACACTTGAATTTTAATCTGGGTGCTCAGCTACTGGCAGGTGCAAAAGTGAAAGCATTGTAAGCACTCCTATGAAAATTTATCTTGTACTGCAAACAGTCATTCCCTTCAGCCTGCTAGCAAACAAGCTTCGTTCTCCAAAAAAATCCCTGTGATAATCTCTTCTTGTGGATAGTGTGACAACTTGTTTTTGGAAAAGACGGATTCAAAGATGTTGGATTTCAGGCTTGCTGTGGAAAACTGCAGCTTTGAACAGTCTTAGCTGGAAAGGTCTGAGCCCTGAATGGTGCAGAACTCTCAGATTTTACGGGTAATTTTTCTTTTTTTTTTTTATGCAAAGGGTCAGGTATGAAAACAAAATAAGAAATTACCTGGAACAGCAGGCTGTAGCAGTTAAAAACCCTCTTAGACCTGAATCTTATTTACAAACATCTGAAAAAAAACAAGTTTGAAATAGTGCTTCCTTCTGTGTTTACAAACAATGGGTACCTGGGAGAATGAGGAAATATGAACTGCTTTAGAGGAGCTCTGTGCAGAATGTAAATGTGAATAATTTTAACCAGATTGCAAAGAGAAAGGGAGAATGGTTTCAATTCTATAATCATAGAATCACAGAATCGTTTGGGTTGGAAGGGACCTTAAAGATCATCTAGTCCCACCCTCCTGCCATGGGCAGGGACACCTTCCACTAGACCAGGTTGCTCAAAGCCTCATCCAGCCTGGCCTTGAACACTTCCAGGGATGGGGCATCCACAGCTTCTATGGGCAACCTGTTCCAGTGCTTCACCATCCTCTCTGGGAAGAATTTCTTCCTGATATCTAATCTAAACTTCCCCGCTTTCAATTTAAACCCGTTACCCCTTGTCCCGTCACTACAGGCCCTTGTAAAAAGTCCCCCCCATCTTCCTTGTAGGCCCCTCAGGTACTGGAAGGTGCTATAAGGCCTCCCTGGAGCCTTCTCTTCTCCAGGCTGAACAAACCCAACTCTCTCAGCCTTTCTTCCTAGGAAAAGTGCTCCAGCCCTCTGATCATCTTCGTGGCCTCCTCTGGACTCGCTCCAACTGGTCGACATTTTTCTTATGTTCTTACATTATCCAGACCATGCTGCCCCCAGGTCCCACTGGCTCAGTCTGACATGTTGAGCTGAGACTCATGAATGTGTCATTCAATACCAGTCTTACTTACTCAGAGCATAGCTATGATTTTCCTTGCAAATGCTGTTTTTCTAGTATCTAACAATTTGTTTTAACTTCCTCTTGTGCCCAAAGGAATTTTAACCTGAGTCTTCCACCGCCACGATGAATGCCCTCAGAACTAAACTGTAAGACCTTCCAAGACTGGGGCTAAACACATGAAAAGAAAAGTGGGCATTAATATATTCGCTTAAAGAGAAGTCTGGCAGTAATTTAAATGCGTATTCTGGTGGAAACAAATATTTGAATCTCCGTCTCATGTCATGACAAGTGCTCAGTGCACAAACATCATGAACACAACCCTCTCAAAATAACAGGAACCCAATAACTTGGGGTGCCAGGTGAGAATTTACTGCACCTTCTAAGAGACCAGACTTAGGCATTCTGGGGAGAAAAATAAAAAATGCAAACTATTTATAGATTAAGTAGAGCAGGGAGAGAGTTTTCCTAGTTTTTCCTGTCCCAAATGCTGTAACTGCACCAAGAAAACACCCTTCTCTCACCTTGCCAGCGCATGTGTTGTGCAGAGCTGGCTACTATCTGCCATGCTGAGTGCAGAGAAGACTGTGCAGGGCATGGCAATGCCTGGTGGCTTGAGCTTGAGCTCAGTGGCTGGAAGAGGTGCGTCCCCATCCCTTTCACTTGCAAAGGGAATTATCTCAGGGTCTCCTGGGTTGGGAGGGAGTGTTTTGGGTAAGGGACCATCGCTGCTGTCCTTGGCTTTATCTGTGGGTGGGCTGTAATTCAGGCAGCTCTCATTCCAGGAGGTGGAGTTGTCCTCCCCCCAGACTGAGAGTGGGTACCGCTTAACATGCGAGAGGCAGGGCTAACCTCTGTAGGATGTCCTACTCACTGACTTTAGAGATGTGAACAGGATTTCTAGTGACAGCTCTTCACGTAATGTGTTTAAAGCTGTTTAGGTGCTTGACTGCTGTTTGCATTCTTATTGACAACCCGCTTAATTGCATCTTCAGATTAGGAGTGGTAGCATTTGCCTTAAATGTCTGTTATGCTGGTGAATTACCAGGGATCAAGCTAACTTCCTTTTCTTCATATGCTCTGCCCTAGCTGTGGAGAAGAGAAATTTAACTCAGTGTCCCTTAATCATTCTTAGACTGCTGTCCACAATAATCTATCAGGAGAAAGAAGGAAAAATTACCAACATACTTGATTCTGCCTGCTCTTGACTGTAATTCTTCAGCACCCAAGTAATTTTTTAAACTGAAAAATGGTAGAAAAGGAGTAGGAGAGGCTAAGACTGTGGGAGTGGTTACTTTATAGTGAAAGAAGTATTTTTATTTTGAAAAAGTCTTTTCAGATCACTGTCAAAGAAAGGATCTCCAAATTATCCATGGTGGTTTACGCAGTGAGATACTCATGACCAGGACAGAAGTTTTGCTGTCATGCATAAAAGAAGACTTGAAGGAAGCCCTGCTAGGTTTCCTGCTTTTTTTTCAACTCCATTTAGGTAAAAGCAGTAATCAAGACTAATTACACATCTCTCAAAGGCAGAGGCTCAGGAGCCAGCGCTCTCTGCAGCCAAGCTGTGGGGACCAAGTTCCGCGCAGTTTTTCTCACAGGAGGGCTGTACCTGTTGCACATCGACCGATGCTCCTGAGCAAGCCTGGGAGGGTTCAGGGCACCCTGAGCCGAGCTGTGCAGGGACCTGCCTCCTGAGAGGCTCGTCCCGTGCTGTTAGGTCCAGCACTTTCTGACTGCAGTGCCAATTTTATTACTGCTTTGAAACTCTCATCGTGGAAGACACAATCTGTCCAAGGGATTCCTGCCTGTGGTCCCAGGGCTGTCTTTAAGGGATGAAGGGGAAGTGGTGTGTCATGGCAGCAATCGGGAGAGGGAGGTTGATGAAGTGTGGTCGCTTCGTATTCTCTGTAAATGGAAAGGTACCTGGGCCTGACCCTGACAATCCTTCTTGTGATACTGAAACTGCAGGATCAGGCCCTTTGCCTTCCTCTCCAAAGAGGTGGGAAGGAGGCGTTTATGGTGCTCGTGATAAAGACTTACTGCCTTGCAGTATCGGGGACTTCTGTGTGTGTTGTGCACACACCTGCTCTGTGGCAAGCTGGCCTGAAGGAAGTGGTGTTAGCTATCGCTCTGGGTAGGGTGCGCAGGATGCCATCTGATGTGACTAAGACTACGCCCTTGCAGAGCAGCACAGATGACTTATTTTTAATAAAGCAAGGTTTTACGGTGATTATCTTCAACTGCATTCCCAGAGCCTCACTCCTTTCCCCTGCTAGAGAGTTTTGAGCCTGACGTCCCCCGTGCAAAGAGGCTGCTGGCTACGATGCTTTGCCGGCTTTCCTTCACAGCTCGCGAGGCCCGCAGACCTTTTCCCAGCCTTCCCGATGCGCTGGGCATCCCGCGGTGCCGCACGTCGACATCTGAAGCCCCGAGCTGGAGCGCAGGGCTGCGGCTGGCTGCAGCCCGGCCAGAAGGCTGCGAGGGGCCGAGCGTAAACAGAGGCAGCTGGTCACACAGCATGGTGTGGCGGGCCCACGAAACGTGGCAGATGCAGCTTCAGCTGTTATTGGGTACAGAGCATCAGCCTCCAAGCCTGGGTCACATGAAGGACCCGCTTTCACTGTGACAGTACGGTGTCAAACTGCCATTCTTCTTCTGAAGTCTGCCACATCTCCGGCGCGGCAAAGCCCCAGCCTCCGTTTCACAGGCCAAGGGACAAAAAGATCATGTATATCAAGGATTATGCATTTACACACAGCTCTGCAGTTACAGGAGAGTTCTGCTTTTGGAGTTTAGGACTTCACTCAAAGCTCTTTTTTTAAAAAAAAAAACCAGATAATTCCACTACAGCTTTAGTGCATACAAAGTGTGGCTTATTATTGCTGATGTGAGCTCTGTGATGCAGCAGGAAAGAAATCAGAGCGAACTAACGCATGCTACACCTAGCACTCCGTTAGTACATCAGTTTATTAATTTCTTTTAAAAAAATATATTCTGTCAGGTGATCAAAAATTTTTAGAGAGGGCTGTTCGTGTTCTGGAAAGCCTGCCAGAATTTCAGGCAGCAGAGTGATGCTAATAATCAGTGGCATCCCACTCAGTTCTGGGCTGTCTGTTAGAGAGACACTTCATGGTGTTAAATTCCTTGCTCGTGTTGCTGTCACCTGCAGAAGCCAAACTGATCTAAAACTCTTTGTGGCTATCAGCGTAACACAGCAAAATTCAGACTCGTTATGACATAATATTTATCATTTTGTGACATTCAGGATATATAGATTACTCATTTGGATTTTTCAGTTTCTTATTGCTGTACCTAAGCACCACTCTGCAAAGAGTTAGAAATTTAGGAAGGTCTTACAATTATAAAAACAGGTTTTGATTTCACCATCTTAAAACTTTCTCCCATGGAATTTAATCAAGAGGCTTAAAAGCATCCGAGTAGAGTCTTTTTTACACTGGGCTTGCACCAGAGGAGGGTGTACAGTGAGCATATTCATCAGGCACAAAATGATACATCCATTCCTATCCTAAAAAAAAAAAAAAAGAAAATGTTTCTAAAAATAAAATCTCTTTCTTTTCCTTTGTGTAGATAATCTTTAACTGAGTAAACAAAACCATAAAAGGAAAATAGAGAGAAATCCTAGGCAAGGCATCAAGAAAAAGCATTGTGATGGACCAGCTTTAGGTCTGCAACTTAAAAGGCAATTTCTTTAGATCTTCTGCATTCAAGGGACTGCGGTTCTATTTACTGAGGGATCAGTGGTGGGCATTTGTGAATCAGTATGAATTGAAGCCTGAAGCAGCATTGCTTCATTGCTGGTATGGGTGTCTATAGAAACAGATGTAAAAAGAAAAGGGAAAAAAGGCTAATATAGTATGATGTTCAAAGGCTATCCAGCAAGAGATGTTCTCATTCAGCCCTGACCTTTCCTGAAAACCTGGGCTCATGTGAGCCAGGGAAGCTTGCTCTGTGACTGTAGAACTGGGCTCTGTCACAGGGATTACTTAATCCTGGGTGCCCAAAATGAAGCACTGAAATTGCTTATATTTTGGTGCCTAAATAAAAGCTGTCTGATTTTTCAAGGTGTAGGGGGATCTGAGGTCACACTCCATTCATTACACATGCTAGTGTTTGACATCACCAGCACAGTTCATTCTTACTTAACCACTGTGTTTTAAGCTCCCACATCAACTGCAGTTACGACTTAAGAGCATCACCCTCCTCTGCAGAACATATCCTTGACTGTTAGTGTTTTCCTCCCAGATGATCATCTAAGAAATGTAGGGGCTTGTTGGTAAAATGAACCAGCAGAACTGATTTTTAGAATTTGTCTGCACTTCCCCACTGCCAAAGAAAAAGACAAGAAGTGAAACTTTGTGAGAGAGCCCAAGCACCATTTCCAAAACCCCTTGCCATTTTGCCTTGCTGTACCTCCACCCAGACCTGGTTGCAGCATGCTTGATTCAGTCTTGGGAAAAGACCAGCTCTGCCAGAGAGGGATTTGAGATGCGTGGGGCGGTTCACGCTCCCGTGGTGCCCAGTTCTTCCAGTGGCTGTGGAAGGCAAGTGCAGACAGTATAGATGCTGAACCTTCGAAGGCTCAAGTAAGGTGAGATGCCCCCATCTGGGTGGGTTTTATTGGAGGGTTTAATTTAGGTTGGAAGGGTTTAGGAGGTCTCTGGTCCAGCCCCTGCCTCAACCAGGGCCAGCTCTGGCATCAGAGAGGGCTCCTCAGGTAGGTCTGGAAAACTGAGGATGGACCCTGCACAACCTCACCGGTCAATGGCTTAACCCAGCAAAAGATGGCCAAGGGCCAGAGGGAAGGAGTGGTTGGGGGGGTGTATGGAGTACCCTGAAATCTGTGGGCAGCACCTGGAAGCTGTCTGCAGTGGGGAGCAGAGGCTTGGGAAAAGGAGCCTGAAGGAGAAAGTGTATTTCAGGCTATGCTGCCACGGGAAGGTTATTCCTGAGAGAGCAATTGTCTCACCATTGCTTTAATGTCTGTTTTGTGGGTGTGGGAGAATTCCCTTGTTTTCTGAGCTGCAGAGTCTCTGCGGACAATCCTGGACCGGGATCCAGGGAAAACCCTGAGCCCAGGCACAGGGGGGTGCTGGTGGAAAGAAATTGATCCCGATGGATGGAGGGGGCATTGCGGGATCATTATGAGGTGGTCCCAATTTCAGTGCATTCAGTAGGGATCTCACAACCTGACGCTGTGCTGCAACCGAGTATCAGATAGCAGGGTTTATCAATGTTTAAATCCAGTTTGCACATAATCAGAATATATTCCCTTGCATTTGCAGGTGTAGCTCAAAAATAGCCCGATTTTTACAATATCTGTGTGTTCTTTAAAAATAAATGCCATTCACAGTGTATCTGGAAATATCCTACCAAGTGGTACAGGAAAACCCTTTTACAGCTATTGACACTAACGTGCCTTGCACAGAAAAACTCAAGAATTTTGCCCTGTTTTCCTTTTTGACGTTATTTACTTTTGTAATTGATCTGGTTTTCTCTTCGGCATTATTTACTACTGTCAGTTTTCTGCTTTTTAAATACTACTGTAATTTACTACCTGGTCCTGTAAGACCACTACTCCTGAGGACAGGGAACTGTTTTGCAACGTGCGGACAGCCTGCATGTTTAAGAGGTCTGTGGAAACCGGGAACTTCCCACTTAGACTGCCGGATGCTCCAAGATTAAAAACTGCAGCCGTTTTGTATTTGCTTGGAACAAAACACCCAGCAGCACCAGTTTATTCCTCAGTGTTGGAGATGTCAGAAACATGGTAGGTCAATTTGTCCACTCCCTCTCGCAGCCTCATCCCTCCGGAATACCTTTTTCTTCGTGCTTTGTCCTGTCTAGTCCTAGCAAGTGATGGGACTTCTGCCGTGGGATTTACGCCGTAGATTAATGAGCTGCAAAACTTCACATATGTTTAAATCATTGTACTTGCTCCCCCCACCCCTCTGTTGTCAATACGGCGGCGGAGAGGCCAGCGCCAGCCCGTTTATCAAGTCGCCTTACCGGTGAGAGGCGGCTCGACTCTGCGTCTGACATGATAATAAACACGGGCGCTTTAGCACCTGATGTTAGCACAAGGTGCCTTTCCTCTCCAAACATCTGGTCCCCCGATAAATTGTTACACTGGCTGCTGCTCGCCGCACGGCCGTTGCCGCGATCGCGGGAGAGCCCTGCCCGGCGCGGGCTGCAGCGGGTCTGTTCTCAAGTTGTCGCGGCGCGCCGGCCGTATGATGACAATTAGAAGCAGTTAGTGCGCAGATGAGGCTCGCGAGTGGCAGGTGGCAGGAACGGGGCTCAATTAACTAACATGCACCAAATCCTTTGCTAATGAGGCTGGGCCACCCCAGATGAGCAGGAAAGCATGTGTCGCTGACAGCAACAGAGGATTTGAAACTGAGAGGGAGAGAAACTGGTCAACAGGTATCACCGGCGAGCGAGTAAGCCCTTCTCGCTCGCCGCGGTCAGATTAGGGGATGGGTTTAAGTCTGCGCACTGAAAGTCAGCGCAGGAGATTGCTGTTTGCTGTCGAGCTGGGGAGAATTCGATTTCCCCGTCTCTAAATTCTCTGACACCTTTTCTCTTCCCAGTGTTCTCCCTATCAACCCGCTCCTTTGTGAGAGCTGCAGCAACTATTACAGTACAGTATAAACTTAAACATCACCCGCCTGTGTTGCCACAACAGTGATGTGAAAGGTGGAGGAGGTAAAAAAAGAAATTAAAAGAATTAGTTTGCTTGGCTTTCAAATTAACTAATTTTAAAACAGCGCAAAAGCTGCACTTGGGATGTGTTACTTAACCCCCGACTGTTTTACAAGGTACGTTCCATTATTTTTTTGTCTTCCTTTTTTTGTCAGGCAGCAGTTTGCAGTTGGCTCAAGGCAACTCACAGACACTTACAAAGCTGGTGTTTCCTAATGAATTATAATAATCACAACTCTCTGTCTTAAAGACTTTCTTCTCAGAAGAGATAACCCCATAATGGATCTTTAGTTTTAGCAGGTCATAAGTCAACATTTTCATTTGGAATGACACTTATTGTGGAAGCTGCCGCTGTAACCATGATAGCCCTTCTAATCCAAGTCTCTAGATGCTGCCTCCTTTTTTACTACTCATTTTGAAATTATTTGCAGGGGTACCTAAAGCTGTGAATATTTCTGCATCTGCTGTGTACAGTATCTAAAATTCTGCAATATGGAATTTTCTGTTAAACTGTTTCTTTTTTTTCCCCAGAAATGTTTTTAAAGTAGAGGGTACTTTTTGTTGTTTCAATGCCATGGGCAGTGCATAATGACTTGTTTTCAAAATATATCTGTAATGTGAGTGAATCTGGGAACACAGACATTCCAGATTCAGTGTGACAGACTGATCAGAACACCCAAGCAAACGTAGTACTCCACACTCAGTGAGGCAAAGCCCGGATGAAGCACAGACCAGGCTGTGAATGCCCCTGGGGTCCTTGGCAGTATTTCAGTACATCAGGGGTTGTATCTGTTTCTCTAACTGCCTGTTTTCAAATGACACAGTGTGATGAGGCTCGAAGAAAGGAAAACTCTGTTCACTCTTTCACTGGAGCAAGTTAAAAGGGAAAAATTTGCTCATATTCTTGAAGTAGTAACAAAATTTTGCACACTTCATGTAACTCTGAAAAAAAATCCCAGTTTCCTCAGAAGGTCTGGCACAATTTCTACTATTTTACACTGCAGGTTGGTACGTTGAGACAATTTGTACCACTTTTACTTGAGTATGTTTTGCCTAGATCGCAAGGCATGCCTTGCATCAGTCAAATAATACCCTATAGGATTCAACCCTATAGTGTCCAACCCTAGCAGAAAGTTGTGATTATTATAATTCGGTTGGAAATATCAGCTTTGTAAGTGTCTCTAAGTTGCTCTGAACAAAATTTTCCATGCTTTGTTTCCGACTTCCATCTCCCCAGCTTCCACATGCATACTTATGCTGTTGAGCTATTAAGAGCTGAACAGCTTCTTCAATCAGTCTCCTGACAAGTGGCACGTGGTTGGATTTTTTTACTGAGAGATAACAGTTAAAACTTGTGTATGCCTGGGTCAATGGCCGTTACTATTTACATGGCATGCCATCATATTATCTTTCTTGTGTGGCAAGATGACTGAGTATAAATCTAAATATTTCTCGGTGACTTTAGGGGATGCTGCACTCTGGAGTATTTTTGGCTCAAAAGCCCTTAAGCACTTTCGTTTGTCTGAGGGTTTCATAGGGATGTTAACCTTAGTGTCCTGGGTAGGCTTTGAAGTAACCGACTTACCCTTGTAAATGGAAGTAGGGGAGCAGATTGATCAGAGCTATTTTTCTCCTTCCTGCCCCGAAGCTGTGTTTGCTCTTTCTGTGAGTGTCAGTGCAGCTGCTCTGTGGGACCCACTTCTGCACAGGGTGGCACATGCGGTGCCGTTGTTTGTAAATGTGTGCCCACTTGAAACAAAATGCTGGATGCTTGAGGACCCCATGAGCATTAAATAATGTACAAATATGTGTCTCTCTTGTAAACGATAACATTATGAGGACAGAAGAGAGAAATACTTTAAAGATCTTTTACATTCTGCAGAAAAATAAAGCTGTTGTGCTAATTTTTCCAACCCACCTGTAGGACCTGTTGCAAAAAAATCATCAGACACTTTTTTTTTTTTTCTGGAAAATGAAATTACATAGAATGGTTTTGAAATAAAACCATGGTTCAGGACTCCCTAGGTTTTTAGATAATCCCAGTATAAAGTAATGTCTTTGACCCTAACTTTAGTAGAAAATGATACTCCTCAATCAACATCTCTTATCTTACCTTTCACCCAAGACCAAACAGAGTATTTTAGTTCAACATAAAATTTAAGTAATGAAGTAACTGTGGGAAAATATTGGAGGATAGACATTGCTGACCGCTGCTTTTGAGAAATAGAAGGAAAGACTCTGAAAGGAAGAACTCCCCCATGGAAACTTTATCACACGTTGGTACTTGGCGTGGCAGCTACCTACTGTGTAGGCTCCCGCATTAACAAGGACAGTGATGGAGAGCTTTTGTCTGGCTTCGAACAAAGCTTGCTCAGCTGGCAGAAAGGGGGGTGTTCCTACGGACAGCAACCAGGGCAAGGGAAAGATGTTGGAGGGGAAAAAAGGCTAAAAAAATAAATCAGAAAGAACAGGTTCCAGAGTGAGCGGGACAAGCAGGTGTCAAGTAAGGAGCCAAAAGAGAAAAACCCCTCAAAGATGCTCTGTGAGTAGCGGTGCTGGACTGTCGCAGGAGCATGGGGCTGTCGAGGTGCTGGAGGTGGCTGGGGGCTGCTCCGCTGAAGGCTGCCTGGAAGAAAAGCTTGCTGTGCAGAGGAGGGCTTGGGGTGCCTGAAACCAAACAATCCAGCTCCCCTCGTCAAGCAAAAAAGTCTGGAGGAAGGTGACCCACTAAATGATATCCTTTGCCAAGCACAAATAATTGATGCAGGAAGAAGTAATATTGTACCCCAGTACTGGAAAGGAGCCTTCTCAAAGGAAGTCAGTAATAGAGAGCAGGTAATTGCAATATATCACAATATAACACACAGTCCCATATACTGAAGTGTCTATACATGTGCTTAATTTAATCCCAAACAGTTCAGAGTTTGCAAATCACCCCCACGAGAGTTTAGCTGCACACCTTCCCTTTGCCTGAACAGCCTGGTGTCTGTAGCCCATAGATCGCTTTGTAATTCCCAGGCCTTTGATATCCTACAGTACAACCCACTGGGATAAAACAAGAATAGTCGGAAGTCATAGCCCTGCCTCTGTTGGGTAGGATCTGTTCCTATTTTGACATCCTAAGCTTGAACTACGGAACCTTTTCTGGAGGTCAGCATCTTCTTTACAACACAGATTCAATGTCCTTGGTGGGTGGCATATGTGCAATGGGCCATGAGAAATGTTCATAGTGTTGAGATTAAAATAACCTCCCAGGCTAGAAGAAATATAATTCTAATTTATAACCTAACTGGGGAGATTATTAATACTTTCTCCTCTTCACTCGCATGGATTTTATTTTTTAAGCAGAACAAGGCCACACACAATTTAAGGAGAAAAGTGGCATTTGGTTAAAAATTGCTTTATGGAAGGAAACTTAGTTCTTTTTGCTGTAGAGCTATTAGCACCTGATGGGTTGCAGCATGTTTTAGGAAAGAAGCCCTCTTTCCTAAGGAGAGAGATGTAAACCACCAGTATGACAGGCTAAAATGCCAGTGGCAGAAATTAATGTTAATATCTCCCAAGGGTTAATAATCCAGTAGATCATCCAAGGATGATAATGTTGTAGAACTAAAGGCTACCGCTATGTTTTAGGAAGTGTGTGCTCATTGTTCATAAGTAATTACTGATACAGTGGCTGTGGTGCAGCTGTGCTTATTTGCAGCAGGTCCGAGCAAGAAGTCAGAAAGCTCGAAAGTTATTTGGCAGAAAGAGAAAACCAGTGAATGGCAGGGGGTGCATATTATAATGAAGAATTTGAATAAATGGCTGTGTATGAGGGCAGTGTCAAATGAACTCAGCAGCATGGAATCCAGATGCTCGTAAGAGAGATTGCATCTAAGAAGGCAGCAATTCTGAGAGCTCAGTGTTATTTTTTTGCCATGTAAGAACTCGGATGTGAGGTTTCCATTTTGCAGTATAACCTTGTTAAATACACTCTGGGTGACACACTGGGAATTCAAGATTTTCATCCTCAGTGCCATCACCTCATATATGCAGCGGGCACTGACCTTCCTTATGGAAAAGCTTACCTTCTGCAAATAATAAAAAGATGCACACAACTACAGATTTAAACAGTAGAAGATGAGGATTTAACCATCCCTTCCCCATCAATTCCTTTACTTTAGAGAGTTGAATACCACCTTGTGAATACACTGATGGTAAAGCTTTTGTTTTCTGGAGACCTTGATTGTAGGTGAGTGGGAAAAGAGAGGTACGTGACTGAAGTTTACCCATCGCACACTATGAGGGCGGGGGGGAAGGGGTGGGTGAGAAGAAAGTAAAATTTATGGTTGTTTCTGTGCACTGAAAAATCAATTCACGGAAAGTTTAGGCTCAACTGCACTTCTTGCCTGCAAGCTGTCAAATTATCTTGGTAGGAAGCTGCACCGGGGTATTGTCCTTAATTGGTCTGATAATGCTCCGTTTTGACAGCTGCAATACCTGGTTCAACATGGCTCCTAACAAAAAAAGTCAACCATTAAGTATGTTTTCTTAAACAGTGACTGATAAGTTGTTATCTTTCAGCATCCCCAGCTAATTAGACATCACGAGTCAAAGTTAATTTGGTGGAAAACATTTCTCGACTTAATGACATTTATGGGCAATTAGGCATGTTGCAGAAAGGAATACACATTTACATTTCAGCCTATTTCCAGTGCTTAATAAGAACCCACCCCTTTCTCCACTGGAGATTTCTCGTTCTCTGAGGAATACTTTCGATGCAGACACCACAGCTCCTCTTGTTTTTCTGGAAACCAGCAGTCGCTTGTGTGAAACAAGCTACCACACAGTAATGAGGCCCACACAGCGATAAAATTAAACACAATAAGAGTATTTACACTGTTAAGGGTCCTGTCCTGTCATGGCGAGCATTGTGCTTAACTCCACAGTGGCACTGTATCGATTCTCTCTGAGAAATGTTCATGGTCTTCAAGCCTTGACATGAAGTTTGACAGAGGATTTGGAAAAGCAGCACATGGACTTTTCACCTGTCCCACCTTTACTGAAGGAGAAGACAGAATGTAATTTTTTTTTTTTTTTCCAGTTGCTGGGGGCTGAGGAAGCTGGGGAGGAAAGTGACTAGTGGTCTTTGCTACAGGCAAGGTGGCTAGTTACAGGTGGGCACGGGTGCTCATGTGCCCTGCCTCGCCCTCAGGCAAGGCCGTGGCAGAATTTGGGGTGTGCTGCCTGGTTGGCACACCCTGGCATGGACAAGGGGCTGGCTTTTGCCTCCCACACTCAGCAGAAAGCACACTGTTGTGACCGCTGCCTGTTTCTGATTCTCACAAAAACTTGCAAAAATTTGGAATCTGCGTGCTTGGCTGGAATTGACCAACGGCTCCAAAGGCCACACAGGCTGACAAATCCTGGTTACGACATCCCTTTTCCTCAGGAGTTCAGACTGAACTGCACACGAAAGGGAGGCTGAGCATGCGACGACGTCCTCCAGCTCTGCACTATTTGCACGTGTTGGCTGCTCTGGTCCAGCCCGCATCGGCCAGAGAACTGAGGCCACAGGATAGAGCAACGTCAGCAACGTCTTACCTTTTTTTACTGGAGCAAGAAGCAGCTCCAGCGTGAGCTGGACGGCTGCCGAAACAAAACCTTTGGCAAAACTGTTTAAGGAAGTCAATGCGGGCAGATCCAGATGCAAGCATAGTCCTCACATCCTGCAATTTCAGACAAGTAACTCCCGCAGGGAACAAACGGAGGTGTTCTGGGGTCTCACTCATTGGGATTAGGGCTGGGCCTGTTTTTGCTGGGCCCGGACTTCTGCTCTAAAACCGCATTGTTTTTAGCGTGCACATTGGCTGAACAGGAAGAGTTATGGCATGTGGCATCTGCAAATGGTGCCATTGTCTGACTTGGTGTTACTACCTGGAAAATGAATTTATTTTAAACCAGATACCTGCAACACCAAGAAAATGTCATACCAGGTTTTTATCTCTGTTATATTTAGAGAGGATGGGCCTTTCTTTATTCTTTTATTTATATTTCCCCCCACGGGTCAGTGC
>NW_010269092.1:41402-41640 GCF_000690775.1 Eurypyga helias
ACGATGCCGGCGCTGAAGAAACGCACAATGACGTTAACCAACAACTTTCCGTAAGCGACTTGTCTGATTCCGTGGGTGTATAGGTGCGTGGTCCTGGCAGACAAGGAGTAGCTCCCACCCTGGTGGGATGGGGAGGGCTGTATTTGGCCCTGGAAGCAGGGAATGCACTCCAGAGGGGTGTTTGCTCAGATTGCTCGGCAGTTCAGAGCAGCCGGGCGTTTGCTGGGCATGAAGGCCG
>NW_010269093.1:0-3480 GCF_000690775.1 Eurypyga helias
TTACCCTCACACTTATTTGGTGGTCAGTTCTTTCCATTACCTGCCCCATAATTCATTCACTTTTACAGTTGATTTATCAAAGACCAAATATTTCTGGTCGTAAACACTTCGTCTCAGCTTTTATCTGACTTTAGATTTAAGAAGCCCCCCACTCACACACCCACCCACCCCCTTTTTTAGCCTCTGACGCTGCGAGGATCAGCATTAGAGAGGGTTTGGAAACAGGGCAAACGCGCAGGGTCCTAAAGAAAAAAAAAACAACAACCTGGATGCCCTGGGATCTGCTCAGCCTACAACCAGAGAAACTCGACCTCGGTCGTAAAAGCGGGGTCCCCCCCCTCTCCCCCTCCCTCCCCGTTCCTCATGCCCACTGTGCGATCGCGCTTGTGGAATTTCATCAGCGAGCAGAGATAGAGTTGTCATCCCTATTCAGCAGCAGTTTATGGCTCTCCCCTCAGCGGATTTTACAACCCACATTCCACGACCTGCACATTTTTACTTTACAGCTAGCCTGGCTATTTTGCTCTTTTTTTCCACCCTTTTAATGACTGGATCTTTTCTTCTTTTAAAAAGAAAGAGGGGTGGGGGGGGGGAAAAAAGGGAAGAAGAAGAGGAGTCCGGTGGAATGTGTGGAGGAGAGGCCGAGGGCTGCTGTTCGCCTTCCCTGCTGCTCTGGGAAAGAATACATTATACTATAGATATACATTTACATAGAAAATAGAGTCAGGATCACAAACACCATATTGTAGAATTATTTCCAATCAGACTCCAGGAAATGTCGACTGGAAGGGAGAATTAGGAGCTGGGCCCTTTCCAAACCCCCTCGCAGGCAGCTGGAGGGTGGTGGGGAGCCCGGAGTAAGTGTTGAGGTTCTTCTCATCTGCGCACACCCCCACAAGAGCAGCCCGGGGGTAGCAGCCCCCCTGTCAGCCCCTGAAGTCACTGCTGTGCCCCAAACACACTCCAAAATAATGAAGGCCATCACGCACCTTCCAAACAAGGCCCCTGATGACAGCTTTAAGAGAGGACAAATAGTTGGATCTGGGTAGGTAGCAGATGCCTCTCTCCCTCTGCTCGACTGTATTTCTGTATTTATTCCCCAACCATCCGAAATTTCTGGTGTCTAAATGAAAATTAAAGCAGGAGCTGAGAGCCTGAGCAGTGCGAGGAGGATGGGAAACTTTCTGAAGTTTGTTGATCACTCGGAGACACGCACAGGAACACACCAAAAAAGCACTGCACGCTTTTCTTAGAGGAAGGGTAATTACAGCTGGTATGGTTTGGGGGGCTGAGAACAGGGAGGGTGAGGTGGAGAAAGCCTGGAGCAGGCGGAGTTGGTTCTACAAAGAAAAAGAAGGGCTGTCCCCGGCTGTAGAGTTCCTCCGAGGATTTTGTCCCCCCGTGGGACTGCAGTGGATGGGTGCTTGCGAGGCTACACCCAAAGACAAAAGCAAGAGAGCAAACCAAGCCATCAGCCCCCTAACCATCTCCCCCAAACTCCCAGCTGATCTAAACCCGTATTTATTTCCCAGGCACCGACAGAAAACGCGGCCGTCAGACCTACACCAGGTACCAGACCCTGGAGCTGGAGAAGGAGTTCCACTACAACCGCTACCTGACGAGGAGGAGACGCATCGAGATCGCCCACGCCCTGTGTCTCACGGAGAGACAGATCAAAATCTGGTTCCAGAACAGGCGCATGAAGTGGAAAAAAGAAAATAAAACTGCCTGCTCCGGTTCCAGCAGCCAGGAAAAACCAGACGCGGAGGACGACGAGGAGGAATGAGAAGGGTGGATGCAGGAAACGTGGAAACCCACCCGAGGAGAAAAGGGGGGAAAAACACAGAAAAAGACTATATATTAAAATAGATAAATGATAAGTGCATAAATAATTAAAAACCCTAGGAGTGATACATTGTGTTTCCTGACACTGAAAAAAATACTACCTATATTAAAGTCTTTTTTTTTTTTGTACAATAGAATGACTATCTACCTATTAAATGTGGCTTTAGAGTCCGAATAGACACATTTTTCTATGTGAGCCTTCCTATAGTACAAGTAATTTGTAAATCTCCGTTTGTACTTCGCTGTGTACTTTTTGGTATGAAGTAACGTGGTCGTGTTTAGCACCTTTAATTTAGAAAATGTGACCTGAAAGTCTGAATGCAAATTACACTTAGCGTATATAGTCCTGTACATAATATGAATGATTATTACGCCTTCTCCCTGTAACCTCTGTGGTTCTTTTCTCCTTGCTCTGCTCTTTTGTCTGTGAATATTTTTACCTGGATTTCTTCCTCGCTCAAGTCTCTAAAAAAAAAAAAAAAAAGAAGAAAAGGAATTAATATTGTGCTACGTAAAATGTTATATATCAAAGTAGCAAATTATTTAATGGCGACGCGTTGCCTTCCCGCTCCCCCCTCCCTTGTCTGTGATTATTATTCTTCGAAATAAAAAGGAAATCTCCAATAATCTACCAGCGCGTTGGGTTCCTTCTCCTTTTCTTATTAAAATGAACACACGGGCTTTTGGAATTGCCTTTTCCCATGTAAAATATATATACTGAAAGATCCTTTTAGATTAATATATGCCCCGATCTATCATCCTATTCTTCTCTCTCTTCTTAGGACAGCCATTCCCTTCAAAATTTTAGAAACTTTTCATTAGATTTGGTGAATATACTAAGTTATAATTGATATTCGGGGCTCTCGAAATGCGAGCTGTTCTCCTTTCTCTCTCTCCCTCTGTGATTGCGCTGGGGCTATTACTGAAGAAGGTAAAGGCATAAAGGAGGAATTCAAAGAAGCCAGAAACAGCCTAAATAATCTTTCTGCCCCTTGTTTTAATTCTCTTCTTCTCTTAACTAATTTGCAGAAAACCCATCTATTTTGCCGTGCCTTTAGAACATAGATTTTTTTTAAGATTCTCCCTCCGCCCTTCAATTACTTTACTGCGGACTGAAACTCTTTCATTAGCACCAAATAATGTTTAGCATCAAAGCACGCATTAAAATAAATTAAAGCAATTAAAGGCAGGAAAAATCAACAATGCAAAACAAAAGGCGAGTAAATTTAAGCACTTTGCGCGGGGGACCATCCTCCGCCGCCCTCACCCCCGCCCGCCCCTGCCTGTTTATTTACATTGCCAGGCTGCGCAGTAAAGACGCGGATTCCTTCCGCGGAGGCTCCACGTAATTTACTCTACAAACGCCTTGCGCAAGATGCACAGGGAAAAAAAAAAATACTCTGTAGTCAGCATAGGAAGGACTTGGCGATGGCAGCGTCCCACCTTCCTGCCCTCTCTGTCTCCCTGCTTTTTCGCCACCCACCACCGCAGATGACTTCATGTCCTCAGCGAAGGCGCGCAGGGCATCTTTTAGCAGGTTTTAGCGAAAATAAGATGCCACGTCAAGCATCTGCGCGCCCACGTCCACGATACAGATTTACAGTATTTGCAGCATATACTAATTGTGGGAAGCTC
>NW_010269093.1:3564-3984 GCF_000690775.1 Eurypyga helias
AGCTATTATGGCTTTTGCACACTGCAAATCCCACTTGAAGGGAAGGGAAAAGAGGGAAATCTTCCTTTTTCCTTGGTGAAATCCCTTGGTGCAAGCGCTTTGGAGGAGCGCTCTATGCATAGCGGGGATGCGGGGAGGGTGGGGGGAAGAGAAAAGAAGCGGTTCCAGAAATTCCCCCCCCGGCTCCTGGCCCTCAGTGGCTGTCCCCCGGGCACGGACCTGGGGGGCAAGCAGGAATTGAGGACAATTCTATGAAAAAGAGGTAATGCCTGTTACACCGACGCTTTAATATGTTAAAACCGGGGTAGCGGTTAGCGGCGGGGTGACCCACCTTGCCGGAGCATCCCCCCCTTCCACGCGCTATAGCGGGGCTCCGGGGGGGAGAAGGGGGGCCTCTCCGCGGGGGGTTTGGCCGTGGGG
>NW_010269093.1:4078-6750 GCF_000690775.1 Eurypyga helias
ATTGCCCTTTTCAGCAGAAAGGCTCCCAGTTGCGTAAAGAAAAAAAAAAGACATCCGAAATCCCACCCGAACCCCACTGTTTTACTGTGCCTTTCCCCATTTAAAAGCCAACCCAAAGCTCTTTATTCTGGGGGGGTGTGTTATTGTTCATAGCCTAACGTGTGAGGCGTTGCTGGATTATTTTTCTCCAATACCCCCCCACCCCCCCCATGCAACCAAGGAAGGGGGAGAAAAAAAAAAAATCCCTGAACCCCCTTTCATATTCTTTTATTTTTGTTTAAAAAAAAAGATGGCGGCTAAGAAAAAGACTGCTGTTAAACCGGTCATGAAGAAATGCAATAAATTCCTTGTTGTTTTATGAAAATTTACAACTTTGTGATAGAACTTTATGAGTGGCTGGGTTCTGGGATTGGCCAGAGCCGGTCATGTGGGCTGCTAACCGTGAACATGAACTTTTTATTATTTCCCATGTGGTTATATTGCACCATTCTTCTGTCCGCTGCACCTTGGGTCGGATCAGTGTCCTCTATAGGGCTCTCGCCTCTTTACATTTTTTTACTTTTGTGTATAAGCTCGCTAAGGCTAAAGCAGGGGAGAGGGGCGGGGGGGGGGCGCCTATGCCCACACGCACCCGTAGACACCCACCTCCGCACACACACATAGGAAAAGAGTTATATCATTTTTTTTATTATTATTTTTTTTTAAATTCCTCTGTTAATTTGCCTGCTGATTTGGAATCTCAGTAGTAATGGAGGGGCAGAGGAGATTCTGGACCGAGTGGAGGCTATCATTTTTCAAAGAGGGAAGTTACTCCATTTTCTATGCAAATGACAGAAATGCAAGAAGCTCTCACAAGTCAGAGAGGCAATCGACGGCTATCAGGTTGGGACAATATTTGTCAGCTAACAGATAAGCAAACGCTGTCTCTCTCTCCCTATATATTTTACTTGTACCACAGAAATGGACGTCAAAAGGTAAGGGAATAATATCTGTTTCTCTTAATTTAATTTTTTTCTTTGAGAAAATGCATTTGTCAAGCTGCCTTTTCTATTCCATTCCCCATGTCCCTCTACCCACGGGGGGAAATAGGGAAAAAAGGGTGGGGTGTTGGAAAAAGGGGGGCACTGGAAGAAATCAAGGGTGGTGGAAATCTGTTTAAGTGACAATTTTGCCGAAAAAGGGTAGCGTAAAGGTGAGGAAAAGAGAGAAAGGGAGAGAAAGATGAGTGGAAAAAAGGTAAAGAAATTGAGGTAAGGGAAGAAATAAATGGAGAAAGAAAACAGAAAAAATACATGAAAGCAAGAAAGAAAGAGAGTGAGAAAGAGGGGAAGAAAATAAGGGAATAAGAAGGAAAAAGAAAGCCTGTAAGGTCACCTGACGATAGTAGACTTGGAATGAAGGATTTTGCAGTAGCTCGGTGACGCTGATACTGCCTTTAAAAAAATACCAAACCCTTTGTGGGTAGTTGTCGTGTTTTATTTTTGTCCCCCCCTTCGCAGAATCTCTTGCCAGTTTGCCTGTCTTGAGGCGAGCCCAGTAATTTGGCGAAGTTTGTGTGGAAGCCAGTTGGGTTTTGCGTTGCTCTCCAGGGTCGTTATTATGTGGGTGGTTTCTTCGGAGAGGGCAGTTCGCGGCAAGTCCTCGGAAATAAGGTTCTGGAAATCAGTAAAAAAAAAAAAATAAAAGAGGGAAACAAAACAAAACAAAACAAACAAAAAAAGAGGGTAAAAAAAAAAAAGAGAATAAGAATTAAGCCAACCCAGAGCGCAGCGCTCTCATTGTATTTTTTTTTTCCCCCCTCGTGAAACTCCCAAATGAAGCTGACGTTGCGATGCAATAAACCTCCTCGTATTTAATTGCGTTCTGCAGTGTTAACGGGGCTTTACGGCTTTCCCGACCGGAATACCGGCTTGGGTTTCAGCCCCACGGTGTGTCGGTGCTTTTTCACCCCAGGTTATGTGCAAATCTCTCTCTCCTCTGCCTGTCTCACACCCTAACGCTCGCCTTGGCTTTTAGGAAAATATTTGTCCGGAGATGCCCGTTATTTTCAATGTGGGTGCGGGTTTTTTTTTCAAGATTTCAAGGGTGCGGTTTGAAATATAGTACTAATTGCTACTGTTACGAGGTGATTTTTAAATAAGATAATGTACGACTCGGTGTATGTGAAGCGAGATTGAGTAAGAAGAGATTCATTACTTAAGCATAAACCATTTTATGACGTGACGATTTATCTCATAAACTGACTGTGCCTGAATATTGTGCGGACAAGAGTAAATGATCGCAAGCCGTGGAAGTAATAAACAGAAAGTCATTTTTAAAAGCTATTTCTTCCCGAACCTGTTACATTTTTCATAAATCACCGGGGAAAAATATGAATGCCTTGTTCTCCCTTTTCCCTAAGTCTCTCCGCCGTCGTTTTTCTTTGCTCTTCTTAAGAAAATGAATTAATTTAGAAACCTTACTCCAAAAAAGCTTTTATGCCGATTCTTCCACATCCTGCGTGGGCAACCACTTGTGGACACCACGCACCTCGGTGCGGGCGGGTCATTTTTAACCGTTTCAGCCAGGTCCTGCGTGGGATGATGGAGAAACCCTCCGCGCACCCCCGCTTTTGGGGGTGAGATGCGCTCTGTCCCGGGCGGGCATCCCCTCCTGGCATCCTTCCCTGTTTC
>NW_010269094.1:0-57232 GCF_000690775.1 Eurypyga helias
CCCCGGGAGGGCAGCCCGGCGTGTGGTGGGGGTGAGCAGGGCGACGTGGCCCGTCCTGCTGGTTCCCACTTCACATTCCCAGGATCTTGAAGAGTGGAACAGCTTTCACCTGGGAGTGTGTTCCCTCGCCCTGGAAGAAAAGCTAAGGGGGGGTGTGTGTTACTCTCTGATGGGGTGTTTTCCGCTCACCTCTTGGGAAGGTGTCAAGGCTTCACCAGTTCTGTGAGGGCCTGAAAGCACGCTACAGTACAAAATTGGCTGAATAAAGATCTTTAAATAATTCCTGCAATTGCTTGTATCTCTACATTGAATTAAAGTAATTGAAGTTAAACAGCCTATCGATCAGCGTGTTCCGTAGGCTCAGGCTGAGCTGCTAACGCAGTGAACGGTTTTGAAGAACTGATCCAGGATTAAGTTTGTAGCCATGGGGGCCTCAGCCGCAAAAATCCTCTTGTCCTTCAGGCTCCTGAGTAGTCCCAGGGGGACCGTCCGGCTACACGTGTGCGTGAAGGCGTTGGCATCGCAGCACAGGTGATGGCAGGGCCACGGCGATACCTGTTAATCCAAGCCTATGGCTGCCGTTCCAGTATCTGAAGGGGAAATAAGCTGAAAAATGCTTTGAAACATTTAATATGGGGTTTTTTTTTAGTTAATGTAATTTATTTGTTTGTTTACTTGAACTGTCCAACTTTTAAAACATAGTGTTTGGGGAAGGACAACCTCAGAAGAATCTCTTACCTTTAAAAACTTAAATTTTGTCTCTTTAGCTCCTTTGTCTGCAGAGCCAGAAATGGCAAGCCTTTCCTGAGCCTTTCTGTCCTGCTCGTGAATCACGTTCCTCCCTCCCTGTCTGCGCCCTCACCATGCTTGCTCAGTCTTCGGCCCTGTTCTGTTTTGCTGCGTTTTGCCATGTGTGGTATTATTTCCCATCTTCCCATTCCCCTTCTATCCCTGCTCCCTCAGCATACACCCCCTCTGCTAGGCCACGGAGTTGCCGCTCGGCTGTGTGCACGGGAATATTGATTTTACAGCGCGTATGCTCTGTAAAAGAAATCAATATTTCAGTAGATTGAGCGGAGCGTGCGGCACTGTAATGGAGCCCAGCCTGCTAATGTAACATGCAGGGGTCCTCATTCAGAGATTGAGGTCAGTCAGAAGATGGAAATGTGTTTTCTTATTTTATTGTCTGTTTTGGATTTAATGTAGGTGCTTATGTTCTAGTGTTTAACTTACAGCAGGGCACGCAGTTGCTTTGAAGTCATGTCCAACAGATTGTCACCTATTGCAGGTGACATACACAAAAAAGTAAGCCTCGGGCATGCAATCCACTTTTTAGGGTTTAATAAAGCCCCTCTTCCCTTTACTCATCGTATGTCTATCAAACAACAGCTGTGAGGAAAAATTAAGAATTTTTGTTTCTGCACATAGAAGATAATTTTCTGTTGTTTGGTGCAAACTTGGATTCTGACTGCGAAATGAAACATGCAGTGTTTTAATAAACTCCGATGTAGCTGCATGTATCGATGAGTATATAAAATAAGTGCAAAGAATAGGGGGGGGAGAAATAACGAGTCTATGACACAAAACCGGAGTAAAAACTCCCATTGATTTTAATGGACCTGGGATTTCAGCCAGAATACTCTCCGTGATACATTATCCGCTTCTTAAACCGTTGCATCATGCCTTAAAATTTAGCAAAAGTGCTTCTTGAAATGACATGTGAAACCACTGCATTCTCAGGCTCAGAGTCAAGATTAGCTTAAGCTAACCATTGTTTTGCAGCTCTGGAGAGGCTTGATACAGCTTTATCTTTACTTAATAATTTTATCTTCTGGTATATTTTATCAGGAGCTATTTCTCATCTACCAAAAACTCTCACTGCAGTAGTGAATACAGATCCGTACAATGGGCAGAGGGGTGAGCGTTATGTTTGGGAATGTTACCATTTTTTCCGCTGGATAACGTGCTGTTAGAGAGGCTGTGGGGGCCCTCATGTTCAGTAAAAAGGCAAAGGTATTTACTCTTCCATCATCAGTCGCGTTAAGATCTGGAGGCTTTGATTTGGCAGTCGAGGCTGGGGACACAGGCAGGACTGGGGTGGTAATGTCTCCTTTCGGTCGCAGCTCCGGTTTAGGACATGACTCATGTAGGAGGCTTCCAGATGTAAAATACTGCTACCTACAGATGCATACTATACTGAGGTTTCTCAAAAGTCAGCTGATTTTCTTCAGTCACTGACCACTGATTTCTACATGTTTCACTGTTCTGAAGAAATACGTGTTGCTGTCAAGCATATAGGGTTTTCTTTTCCTTGTAAAAAACTGTTCATTTTAACAATTTTAAAAGTTCATCACAAAATAAAAATGCAAAATGAATGGTAGTGATTACTTAGTAGTACCAGTTGCTGGGAACCTATGCACTTGCCACTCTTAGAACTGTACCTCAAGCTATGCAATATGTCCTAAGGGATATTAGGTACAGTTTAAAAAACAGTAGTGTAATAACATAGAGTGTAAAATATATTAAAAACACTTTGATATGATTTCATTTAACTTTAGAATGTTTTTCCCAGTGTAAGTATGATAAACTGCCATAAAAGTGTTATTCCAATTTAAATTGTAAAGGAAAAGTCATAGCTGAAGATTAAGGAGTAATAATTAGGGTTGCATTTTACTTAAGGAATTGATCTGCTTTGGCGGCATGCTTCCAACTAAGAAGATTCAAGAAGGTGATTTCTGCACAAGACAAAGCAAAAGCACAAGATACAGAGGACCAAGCTATGACTTTTGCGAAGTAAGAACAGTATTTCACAGAATGTCTTAGGATAAAATTTACTTTTATGAACAGAAGACTGTTTTTCAAGGGTCCTTCTCTGCCAACTTTATGAAATAGTAAATATTTTTTTTTTCCCTTTCGGTTTGTTTTTTTCATTTTGAAATAATTAGTACATTATAAGAATTAGTCTCTAAATCTAATTTGAAACTGGAGTTATGCAGGATGGAAAATTAATTACCTCATTAGATGGAGAACTTTTAAGGTATTCATACAATAAATAAAGACTCAGTCATAAGCATCAATCAATATTATAGAACATTTTAAAACAAATGTAAACAATTTATATTATGACAATTTGTAGCACTACTTATTGATAAAAGAAAAATGCTACATATAAACCCAGGGTCATATCGTTCTAATTCTTAGTTGGTTATTATCTGAGATTGCTCTTGATTAAATATGATTTGTGTTATATCTGTGTAATTCTGTACTTCATTACTGTAATAAATGTGCATTAAAACTGCATTATAATGTCCTAATTGTGAAATTGCTATTGAGTAAATTAAGGTTATGAGCGCTGTAATGCAGTATGTTACCAAAATGTTATATTTCCTAGTGCTTAAATTTCCTTGCATCTTAGTTATAAATAAATAATGTTTATAAATAATGATGGATAGTCTAAGCAAGTCAGTGGAAAGTCAGGGAAAAGAACCCAGGTTTCCTGATTTCTCACTGTCTCTCTAAAAAGTAGACAAAGTCAATACCTCTTTTTGTAATTTTAGAGATATAACTCTGGTAGAATCTGGTGGATATAACTCTGGTAGAATCTGAACATCACAAAGTAAGGCAAGATCAAGTGTCAAATTAAAACTTCAAGATACAAAGACATAATGTAATGAACTTTCATTCAAGCCCAGTGGAAATCAGTTTGCTGGCATCGAGTGTATGAAGAGCTCCATTAGTGAAGTAAAACTCATGCAACTTTGCTCATAACATCTCATAATTTAGAAATTTAGAGAATGAAGCCCTAGATGTCTCCTAAAAGCCAAAAAAGATTCAGAAGGACTTCATATGAGTTATAGATCCCAAAAGGAGTGACTGTAATCCGCATTTCTGAGAAGGTTCTGTAAGGTGACCACTGCTGACTTTGTGTAAGAGTATCTGTAAAACATTAATATTTTTTTGAAAACAATAGAAATTTCAAATGTGCTTTTGTTGTGCATTAAAATGAAATTAGGACCTTCCTGAAAAAATACTGGAACAGGTGTAAAAGACGGAACCCAGTGAGAATCCTCCCTTTTACTTTGTCTGTAGCTGTTCGGCTTTGCATAGCTGTCCCAGAAACAGGCTAACATGCCGAATCGATGGGATTCGAACCTCTCTTGCCCATATTCCCCAGGGAACGCCTGAACACTGAGCAGCATCTATTTTCAGGGAAAGAAGGGGAAGTTTGTCTTTCACTTTTTTTTTTTTTCCAGAAATCCACTTCTGAATCTGAGAAGCCTTCTTACTGGAACAAATACTTTCCCACAAAAAGGTTCCGTTTCAGCAAGTCAGCATTTTCGGATACAAACAAATATATTGTGGGAAAATTCCCAACAAGCTTCACTTTGGAGTCCTTAAAAAAATAATGCAAGGGATAATTATTGGAATTCCATTTACAAAGGGATACACATATGATCCTCTGTAGAGTTCAGATAAAATGACATGGCAGTATCTAGGACAAAGACTTGAAGGAATTTAACCTTTCATTTTTGGGGCAGTAGAAATCCTTGATACAAGAAAATCAGTCAGAGATAAATAAACGACCAGATTCTGTACCAGCCACCACAAGCCATCATTTAATCAGTTTATAATAACAACTTCACTGGGGATTGTGCTGAAGCCCATTGGCAAACTCCGCGGGACCGGGGCTGAGATATAGCAACCAAGACGTTACTGACATAACAGGCCCAACTTTCCTGAATGATGCGTCCTAGAAATGGAAATCAAGGGTCATATTGCTCCAATTGGTGAACAGCTGCTTATGTAAGTCATCTCACTGAATTGAAACCTGTCCTAAAAAGGCACTTAGCAATCTTCTGGCTGCAACAATGTGAAAAGAAGGCAAATAACTAGAAGAAAAACTATGCAGGCTGCAGGCAAATGCTTCTTGCAGCGGCGGCTGGGGCAGTCATGAAGTTACCTACTTCCTGCATCTGCCCTGCGTTGGCAGTTCGAACTAGACCCGTTGCTCTCACAGTGATGGAAGGAAGTGCTTGCATCGACTATTCCTGTGGTGAAAGCTGTAAAGCCTCAGCCCATCGCTGCCATTCCTCTGGTGAGCATCTGTCTGTGGCCTCGGTATTCGGCTGCAACTTTTTTCTCAAGCCTAGGAAATCACCGTTGGTGACCTTCAAGGCTGAGGGAAAGAATTCTTGTGGCAAAACTTAATGAATATGTGTCAGTAATGCAACCGGCAACTGCAGTCTAGCTGAGAGTGCAAAAAATATTGAAGGAAGTCACCCTCTCCTCCCTGCACACACATTTTCTCGAACCTTTTTAATAAAGAGGCAAAAGTGGTGTCATTTGCTGATACTGGTCTTGTAGGGAAGTTTAGTAAGCATTCGGGAAAGGAAAACTCTTCTTACATACTGGATGACCAAAGGAGGTAGAGGGTGGTGGAAAACACATGTGAAAAGTTGTGTTGTGTGACAGTTTTTCCTGTTCTTCTCCTAACAATTTACCTGGCAAACCCCTTCTTTTTTCCTTTTTTTTTTCCCCATTAATTTTTGGGGTCTTATACACAGCTCACCCCAAAAGTCACAAACACAAATGTTAATTGAAACTTACTTGTTGTAAATATCCAAAGCAATAAAATGTTTGGTAGTAACTACTGTTTACAAATATTTTAAAACATAATATTTTACTTAGAAGTACCCAGTGAACACTTATTTGATAAAAATCAGAATATCTCTACCACATTTATTTCATTATTATATACATCAACACATGAATTTGGGGAAGACAGAGTTATTCAGGAAGGAAAAGAAACTAAATCTCTAGCAGAAAAACCCTGTCCTTGGTGTCCTTAAACACATACATCAAAAATTTTCAAACGGTCCTGTGACATGGGGGCATTTGGTTAGGAAAGCCCTGCTCTAGTGGAAAGGCTTTGGTCAGCTCAGGGATGGGAGAGTTGCTACACTTCCCGATGAATCCTGGAGCTGTGGGCTTTCCTGGGCCATTCCAGATCTAGGTTCCTTGGAGAGTGCGTCGCTGTGCCGAACACTTGGCATCTTTGGCATTCATCCAGGATGCAGCCTGGCTACTCCAGAAGGTACCCAGCTCCATGATCGTGTTTAAAACATCACCTTCTGTCCCAGAGGTAACAGGTTGGATATGATGACTCGGGATCAAAATAAGCATCACGAGCCTTCAGAGGCCATCTGTACCTCCTCCAGAGCACTGGCTTTTCATCACAGTCTTGAAAGCCGATTCGCACTCATCACACCTCCTGGAAATTTCTGAATAATACAGTTCAAAAGTTTCCTCTTCCACTATTTCCTTATTCTAAAGAAGAAAAGTTGTCTGTCCTGTCCAAATCGTGAAGAGAGAAAACGAAGTTTGGCACCTTAGGTTCAGAATGCTCGTGATCACTTAGACTACTCAAGACCCCTCTGCTGGCGTCTGGTTTATGTCTTTCACCTTGCAGGTCACATAATTCAAATCACAGTCTGCTAGCTAGGTCCACAGGAAGAATCTTCAAGCCAAACCATTACGGCAACCTATTACTCCTCTGGCGCCCTACACCACCAGGAAACATCAGCCAAACTTTTGCAACTGCAAAGGGAAATGGGTATTTGTATCTACCATTACTTTCCTAATTGGTTGAACAGGGAAAAAACAATCTTACCAGGAAATCCTCACAAGCCTGAACTACATCTATCAGCCTTGTTTGCTTGCCAGTTCTTCTGGTGAACCACAGGAAATATATTCCAACTCCAGCACAGATTGTTCAGAGGAGAGAAGATAGGCTCATTAGCACAGTAACCTACGGGCGGTAGGCATACGCGCGGAACGTTCAGCCTTTGGATGGGGTGGCAGTGGGCTTGCCTGACGCAATTGCCTCACGTATTCATGTTTATGTTGGTCATATAACCCTGGCTGCGGTTCCTTATCAATGTGCGTGTGGCCTTGATAAAGCAGGCGGTTGGATCCCAAGCTCATGTGCATGAGAAACCTGGATAGCGCAGGTTCCCCTGCCTGCGTCTTCCCGAAGAACTGCATTTCTTCTGTGCTGGAGGGTAACTCACTCCTCAGTAAAAACACTAATAGGTGCCGTGATCGCTTATTAATAGAGTCACTTGAAAGAGTGGTGGAATTGCTGGACAGGACTTCCTAGGCATAGTAAGCTATAATTAGAGTATGTCTTTTTTTTGAAAAATACATGATTTTGTCAAAGCTATCTGTGCGACACACCATGAAATGCCTTTAAATAAATAATCTGGATAACTGAGCAGGATATTTAAAATTAAATACATCAGAAAGTAAATGAGGTATATACTCCATGGGTCTGAAGGTTTCTGTTCCCTTCAGCTAAATTCTCCATCACTAAATGGAGAAATTTACTAGATTTATTAGTTTGTTGCCTATAAAACTTTTTAGCAAATTCATATATGCCCTACTCAGCTGCTTTCAAATAAAGGGTATTTTTTCCTCATTGAAATCCACAGGAAGATCTCTCTTAACTTCATTAAGAGAAGGAGGAAAACTTTATACATGTTTCCTACTGAAACTGATTGCCTGGAGTCCTGTGCTCTAAGAAAAATGTTGCTCTCTAGATCCCACCATGGCACTCTGCTAATTTTATGAGTTTAGGAATAGCCTGTCAAAATTCAGAAACACACGGATGTCCTAATCATGAGTAGCTTGTTCCAGCTAGAACCGTATTTCCTATGATGCGGGACAGCAGTGGGAAAAGTGCTTCATCTGCACCTCACAGAACTGTGCTTTTCCTCCCCGATTTCTCAGCCGAATGCAACAGGACACTTCCTCTGGCCCTTAGCAACAGCCCTTAGCAAGGGCCGACGGAGAAGAGCAAGGAGCAAAGCCAGGACTAGCAAAGAGCTATTGATTCTTGAATGAAAGAGAACGTTTTCTGAAATAAAAAAATGAGCTAGTCACAATAACTCTAGGACAAATCTAACTTCAGTCACTAGATGTAAAAAGGACAGGCAACTTAATTTGACATTGATCTTGCTAGCATTCCAAGGGTAATATTTTCATGATGATAAAATGTTCTTTAACAATCTCTCGGGTAAGTTGGGCACAAACATGCTTTTCTCCTACATCAGTCCTGCCTATCTTCCTGTTCCACCTATTTTTATACTATTAAAAAAATATTTGTTTAGGCAATGCAAACAAAATCCCCCTTTACATGTGTTTAAGTTCCCTTGCCGTTTATGCTATAATGTAGTACAGGACCAGTGAGACATCTGAGAATTTTGTTTCAAACCGATTTGCTGACTTTGTCTCCTTTTCAATATCTGCTCAGGAAAACAATCGTAAAACTTGCCCAAAATGTTAGTAAGGGTGTAGGACCTGGCTGCAAGTTCTACAGCACCCCTTCCCAACAAACACGCAGGCAAAGGGCCATACATACATACAAACACGCTTACGTAGGTGGATAGAGAAGTCTGGTTTGTCCACAGAGGGTTTTTTTTGTGTGTGCTAATATAGAATGGTCAACACGAAGTTGCATATATGCATGTAAGTATCTGTATGTAACTTTTTCAGACATTTTTAAACTCTGGTCCCCAAAAAGTGAGAGATGAAAAGATGGAATTACAGATAACCCCTGTGTTTCTCACCTTGCATAAATTTCCATGGTTTTCTTTGCTCATCCTCACTGGGCACTAATTTGTCTCATTAACATTTTTCATAGCAGGGGAAACAGCTTGTGTGCCTCTCGACATTGCTCCAACAATATATAATAGTATTACTTGATAAAATGTATTGGTAGCAGGTATATAACTATTACTTGTTATTCTAAAGCTTCAAGGGTTGCACAAAAGACATAATCTCTGATTGAAGTCTTGCAGAGTTTCTGTGAAGAGTTATGTGGTTTTTCTGCAGCTTATGGTGTGGCAGAATGACCAGTGTATGATGTGAGTGGAACTTTGTTCAACACATGAAAATGCCTCCGCTCCCTGGATTATGTTCTCCTGTGGTAGGCAGCAATGCTTTCTGCCCTCCATATGGCCACCATGTGCCAGCAGACACCAAATTGGTATGTGGGTTAAATGTAAAACAACCACAAGAGCTCCTGAGCCAATAATTACAAAGCTCCTTTTGATACGGTTGGTGTATCATTATCTGTACTGCGCAATAAAAAAAAACAGAGCTCATGTTGTCCCCCTCTCCTGCAGTAGCTGGGGAGCTTAGTGCAAAACTACCACACACAATTGATGTCCACGAAATGCTTTCAGGAATTGTCATAGCAGTAGCAAAAAGCACACCAAGTTCTTGGTTCTAATTAGACATTAGCTTGAATAAAATGCTGGAGTGGGGAAAAAAGGCTTATTCTGTGAGTTCACTTAAGGCACGTATCTTGCATCCTGTTCTGAGTGGCCCAGTCTGTGGGGCAGATCAGCTGGCTCAGAGGGCTTCTCAGGCGTTTAGGAAGTCCCTCTGTCCATTTAAAGTCTAAATTATCAGGTTTTAGCACTGTATGTACAAGGAACACGCTGCTCTGTAAACAGTGCTAGTTTCCCACTTCTTTCCAGGTGCAGCTCAAGGCTGGGATGTGAGGTATTTTATGATTTTGGCCTTGCCAAAACGTTTTGCGACACAACCAGTAAATCAAAAACTGGTGCCTGTGCTTTTACACAACAGCTGAGATAAGATGGGTTTCTGGATATCCCTAGCTACAGGATTAGGACAGGTGGTTTTTCCTGAAGGGCTCCTGACTCGCTTTGACTTGATGCACTAGATCCCAAGATTTTTGCAAGTTTTTTTTAATAGACTAGAGATTTTTGAGAAGGTGAGTTTAGTGGGAGTGATTTGTTGAACAGGGAGTGCTTATACTGGCTTTTCTCTTACACTTGGTAAATCTGGATTATTACTGGTCATAATTCGTAATGGTATTTTGTACGTGATTATGACTGACCTGCTGTGTTAAATGAAAACAAACAGGACATCTCATTCGTTTGTCTTCCAAACATACAGTTCAGAACATTTTAGCTGTCTGGTCCAGGATGGGCTTCCTACTCTTCTCCTTGCAACATCTATAAAGCAGTAGATAAGCACAAAACTGTCTTTGTCTGAAAATGCACAAAAGTTGCCATAATCAGGAATAGCGAAGTTGGTACATATATAAAATCCAGTTAGAGAGTAATTCACCCAAATCACAAATAGGGCTTTCTGTCTTGTCGCTTATTTGTCATTCCTAGCATTTGATGATATTTCCAATGAGCTGTATCATCTTCCTCCTTATAGTGTATTAATTATATTGTTCTTATGTTATTAATTATAGCGTGTTATTTACTAGTGATGCTGAGTTAAACAATAAACACAGGTATGCCTAGGGCATACATCTATAAATGTTTACAGCGTCAGGGCTCTTAAGGTTATGTTGCTCATGCTCTGTAATAGGTCATCGTTGTTTTGGTGCTTTTGGTGTCCTTCTCTGATCGAGGACTTACACCTGAGGGGAGTGAAAGACATCTCGGTAGCAGCTTCTCCATCTGCAATTTCCCACCTAGGCTGCACACTGCCTGCTCTGTAAATCCAACAACGTGACACTTCATTGAGAACCATGTCACATGTCAGGAGCGGCTGCAGCAGCTCCTTCTCACAGTTTGTATGAGCAATTCCAACTCGGCTTTAATCTTTATTAAGACTGTCAGGGAACATTTAGGCAAAAAAAATCTTTCTGATTTACATTGGTAATTTGCATGTAATGACAATTTTATTTGTAACTAAAATGCTACCTATATTATTTCTATCCTTTTTCTTTTCCCCCAGTCTGTTATAGTCATTGGTTTCCTGACCCAGACAGCTCCCAGGGGTATCAAACACCCTCTAAGTACCAGATTTTTGCACTGGCTTTCTGATTTGGCTGACAGACATACGAAATCACACACAGGCAAACTGCTCCAAACCAGGTTGGCAGAGACTGAAAGCTGTTACTATCTGGAGTCTGTCCAGGGATAGATGGGAATTACAGTAATTTTGGAGTCCCAGTCAAGTTCCTGGCTGACCAGTATCTACATCACAAAGCCACCACTATACCCTTTGCTTGGCAGTAATTAGTACTTTGTTAACAATCTCCACAGGGAACCTGTTAGCGAAAAGCACAAGAAAGACCAGAGAGAAATAGGGCAAAGAGCTCAGTATCCAGAATATTTGCTGTATGCAAGTATCAGTAATGTGCTGAAAAAACAGGAAAACACAGTCTTCATAGGCACAAAACCATGATATGATAGGTGCCATGAAGTCCTGATGGAACAAATCAGGGACCTGGAATAGGGTCACAGGTACAGCTTTTCCCAGGAGAATAGACAGGACAAGGCATTTAAACATGTATACTTGCTTTCCACTTCAGGGAAAGCTAAGAAGCTGGCTTCTTGATGGCTTTTGGATGAACATGAGGAAAGAAAAGTACGAGATCAATGTCTTGTTGGAGGTCTTTTGGAGAAAACTAAATCATGAGAAGAAAGAAACACATGAGGCTCTTTTTGCGTGAGCACTCAGAGAGGTGTTCAAAAGGGTCTGCCTCACCCCTGTGAGGCACGTCAAATAGCATAATGTCTTCCAAAAAGCAGTAGAGGAGGACACAGGCAGTTGTTGGGGTCTTTGAATATACAGAGGGTAGGTTTTTTCTCAGAAGGTGGAGGGGTGAGGAGGGATGGTATCTGGGGACACAGCTAAACTGGATTTGATTCAGCTAATAATGAGGGGTTTCTTGAGGATCTACAGGTGAAAGGTAGTCTGGGTGAAAGCAAATATGAAATGACAGACCACTCTTTTAAGAAAGGCCTCACTATTAAGGATGAACTACAAAAAAACCCAGGTTTCTAAAAATTCATAAGCTGGGGTGGAGGCCTCTTGAGAAGGTAATTGAAAGGATGAAAGTGTAGGGGACCACTGGCAGATACTGAAAAAAATTACACATTAAAGGTTCTACAACAAGCTGTTCAAGTACAAAGGAAAGAGAAAGCACAATTGCAGATTGATGGGATGCTCTAAGGCGTTCTTTAGGCACCTGGAAATCAAAGCCTCACAGAAAACCTGGAAACCAGGACACCTGACTATATAACATGGAAAGATAAAGCAAAACGTTTGGGCACACAAGGAGTTACAAATAGCAGGAGGTATAAAGGCAACCAGAAAATGTTGCCAGAACATAAGATGACTAAAGAAGTACAGCTATATAACAGGGAGAGGAAATGACAGACAGCACAAAAGAGGCCAAAATATTAAATCCATTCTTTGTGTCAGTCTTCACTAAAGAAGTTAGTTAGTGACCAATACTTAACAAAATCAGTTTAAACAAAAGAATAGGGGGGCAGGCCAGAGCAGAGACAGAACAGTTATAAATGCTTACCTAAATCAATTATATTCAAGGCCTGATCACTTTGACCCAGAAGTACGGAAGGAACTAGTCACAGTAACATCTGAGGCATTAGCAGTTGCGTTGGAGTTTGTACAGGGTGGACATGAGGGAAAAGAGGGGAATAAAGAAAATATAATAAATAAATATAATACCTGCCTGTTAAAAGGAGAAAATTAATTACAGGACATTCAGCCTACCTTTTACACCCAGAAAAGGACTCCATCAACTCATTGTACAATATACTTACAAGCACTTGGAGGATAAGAAGGTGTTAAAACCAAATCTCACCAAGTCAGATTGATTTCCTTCTTTTCCCAGATAACTCACATTATTAGCATTCAGTAGGCTGTATGTTTACTTTAGCAAGGGTTCTGGCATGACCCTTTGTGACATTCTCATAAACAAGCTGGAGACTAACCAAAAATGTTATCTGTTTAAATGCAAGAAAACCTGCTATATAAAAGTCCACACACTCAGTTATGTGACACACCCTGGTTATTTTAAATGGGATCTTACATATCTTATAATGGGATAAGTGGGTTCTATATAGCTTATATATAGACCTTGTATATCTGGGTTGTGCTTGATATGGATAATAGGGGTGGCGGAAGAGAGAATACACCTAAAAAATTTGCAGGTGACAGTGCGGAATAGGGAGAGGAAAGCTTCCAGGTAGGTTGGAAATCAGGACCTGAATTCACAATAGTCTTCACTATAAATAAAACAAATGAGCTGGAGTTCAGTAAAAACATATTTAAAGCATTACACTTGAGAAGGGGAAATCAAATGAACATTTACAAAATAAGAAATAAATGCAGTATTTTCAGGAGTACTGTAGGAAATAAAAGAAGAAACTTGAAGTTATGATAGATTTCAAACTCAATGAATTAATACTATGGTGCTGTTACAAAAAATGCAAGTTTTAGTCGGGAAATGTATTCAGAGCTGGACTGTGTAAGAAGTGGGGGTTAGGAAGTTTCAGCAGAAGTCCTGTTTCCAGCTCTAGGCATACTTTAAGAGATAGGGAAATTAGGAAATTAGAATCTGGAAAAAATCCACAAAAGTGGTAAGAATGTGAAGAAAGGTGGCAGAGACTGAGCTGCCTTCTTCTAGAGGGGAATGACAAGGGGCACAACAGCAGGCTTCCAGTGCATAAGCTTGTCACAAACCAGGTGGTGGCCTGTTGGAGCTGGTAGGACAGAAGAAGTGTGTTTCATCAGCAGGAGGACAAAACCCTAGCTATAAAGCCACTTAAGCAAACTCCTTAATCAAGGCTGTGGAGTCATTCCTCCCTGGAAAATAGGATTGTATTTTGAACATGTATAGCAGCAAAAAGTCTACAATGACACCATCTAATGTAAACCAAATTTTCTTTCGGAGCCAGGCATCCCAGCCTGTCTTCCCCTGACAAATGGAAGGATTACTGGTAGTCTGCTTCACATGCTTACGCAGCACTATAATTATCATTACCTACAGACTCACTGGGTTCTGATTTGTCCTCCACTAAATGATTGGTATCCTAGTAACACTTTCTTTGATTTTTTTTTTTTTTATAACAGTTATTTTTACCTTTGCATCATTTGTCAAACTGCACACAGCAACAAAGGCTGAGGACCTTTCCTGCTGTGTAAAGTCTATGTCCTACCTTGACAGATAACCTTTGCTATGCTCTTCAGGGTCTCTTGGATCATACAACTTGTTATGACAGTTCAGGGCAGTCACTTCACCCACCTTTCCTTCCCCAGCAGTGACCGTTGCCTTCACAGTATCCTCCTAATGAACAAAGAAAACGGAGGACAAGAAAGATTGCTTCAAAACTATTTTGGTCCCTCTCCAGATCAATTTTGCTCCCTCTCCCTGTACTCAATACTGTTTGGCCAGACACAAAAATATGGGTCTTAATTAGAAAATCATCACTAGGCAAAGAACACGGTGATTTCTTCCTACACAAGCATCCACCATGATATAGCAAAAGCCACCATTTCCAAGGTCCATGACGCCCTAAACCTACTCTTATCTTCAGGAAAGAGGAGCATAAATCCTACAGTGTCCCTGAATGCCCTCTGAATATGACCTTGTAGCAGTTTTTATGTTAAGAATTTGCTGCCTGCAGTTTTGGCTTGGAAGGTTGTCTTCAGGACTGTCACATAGTCCTTTGATTATACCAGCTCCCGTTATCACTTCATTGTGGTGGTTGAGATCTTCTCTATTAATAGTCTGCATGGGAGTTAAAGTTGGTTGAAATCTCTCCCTGGCTGAAGAGGAAGGTGGCTACAGGAGTGCAGGAATTGCTGGAATGTGAGGTGACAGCCAAAATTTACCAGAAGAGACAGGGTCCAAGACAGTGGAACTGTTCAAGCTCTTAACTTTGCTGTGTTTTCCAGCTCCTACCTTCTGTTTTGGGTGGTTGTTTTTGGGTTGGGCTTTTTTTTTTTTTTTTCACCCAAAACCACCATGCCACCCCATCCTCCCATTTTAATCTGAGCCATAGCATTACTGCATGGCTAATGAAATGAAACAGTGAGGTCTGCATGCTGGACCTCGAGCTCAAGCATCTTGGAAAAGGAGTGGAACGATGCTCTTGTCATCACTAGCTGACTGTGGCCTGCATTTTCTGCTTGTCTTCATGTTCCTTAAGCAAGCTATACTCCATCATTTGCTAGGGAAGGGCTTATTTCTACCACACCACATCTGCTTCCCTGTCACTTCTCCCCAGTGTGACTAGACAAATTCAGTATCTTCACTGTTGTCAGTGAAGAGAGTAGTACATACAGTCATCCTTGTCCTTTCTTGAGGTCCCTTAATGATGGCTGCATCATTAAAAACACGTTTCCTAGGTTATACATAGGGCTGGTTTCTGCCTATTCAAGTTCCTTAAATATACCTTTATTACAGAGGGTTTGAAAAGATGTTTAGTGCCAACACTATGAATACTTGGATAAATTATGATCTATTGTATGGATGTCTAACCACAAACATGGTTGCCCAAAATACCTAGACAATTCATCTTTTCAGCATCAAATCAGAGAAATCAAAATTTGGTGGAAAAGACACAAGTTTCAGCTATATTTCAAAGTTCTCGTGTTTGTTGCTTGACGCTGTTCCTTGAGTGAGACACTGAAAGTAAACGCTCCAGACTTGTCCAGGAAACATGTCTGTTGTGCTGTCCCTGAAGTTTTCTACCATTTAATATGGCAGCATGTTAACAGAGACTGAGCACTGGCACATACACCACCTCTACTTTAAATCTGTTCTTTTTTGATATGGGACCAAATAAGTATGAGTGCAAGAAAGACATCAAGAAGAGACTTGAAAGAAATAGAGGCTATCCAGATAGATGGCAGAGAAAGAGCAAATGATGGGGAAAAAATGAGCCTGTCGGCCCACATCGTGTCTTAGAAACTAAATTTCTGTTTGCCACTTCAGCGTTATTTCTGAGTAGCTAGATCATCATCCATTTGTCTGCAACACAGCCACGGTGAATGGCGACAGCACCAGAAGATCCTGTTAACATCAGTGGTCATCTTGTGCACTTAACTACTGTACACAAGAGATAAGATGGTCTCTGCTCAAAAAAGCTGAGTTTCTGCTTTGCAGACATTAACAAAACAATGCAAAATCCAAAAAGGATTGTGTTCCCAAACATCAAAAAAAAAGTGTTTTGTTAGGAAACAAAAACTTTTCCTAATCTTTCTTCTGGCCTCTAAACAAAGACAAAGTGTCCCCAGAACTTCAGACCAGACCCCTAAAACTAGGACAGTGCAGTGAACGAGGTTACCTGTTAATGTACTCCACGGCTGGAATTGTGCTCATGGTGCTTGGAAACATCAAGTTGCAGAGCTGATACCCACCCGCAATTACTTTGCCGAAAGAAATTAGGAGGATAAAGAAAACAAAGCAAAACAGAAGGTATAAAATTAACTGTATAGAGTCCCTGAGAACCCTCTACTTCTGCTGTGGTCAAAAGCAGCAGCTAACCTTGTTCTCAGCTTAGAACATGAAAAGCAAAGTGGGATAGTGGTGATAGTGCTGATGTCCTGCAGGACGATGACTTGTTCTTATAAATGTGCTGTGCCAGGTTATTATGCTTAGTTCATTTATCTTATACTTTGCTGTAGGTAAAGACACTTGATCATTTTTTTCTTTAGGTGAGTGGGTTTTTTTATTCACTAGAAAACAGTCATCTGCTTTATCAAATTGTAAAATATGAAAGCCAGATGCCTTACATATTCCTTTGAATATTATGTGTTTCCACACCCTCTCCCCCTCAAGTATTATCATTTTTTCTTAATCAGGACAAAAACGTTTCCTAATCTTTCTTTTGGCCTCTAAACAAAGACAAAGTTTGGCTCAGACAATGGAGGAATTATCAGTTGTTAGGGCCATATAATCGATAATTTTCAAAGGGAAGTTGTTGATATGTGGATGCTTGCCAAGCACCACTCGCTGGGAAGGAGGAAGTTTGTAGACAAGCTTTGAGGGGTGGAGTGCACATCTGTCTTTGCACTAAGGACAACTGGTGAATAAAGATTCAATCCAATATTTTTATTTTGTCATCAGTATTTAAGGAAAAAACCCAAACCACAAAACCAAAAACGTGCTCTGGGTGAAATTCTGAACCTTGTTGTGCCAGAGGTGAAACTCCTGTCAGCTTTATGTGGATCAGGGCTTCACCCATAATGTGACAAGAATAAATTATCTCCTAATCCGTTGTTTCCTGCAAACTGCTTAGACAAAAGGACGTTTTTCATTTAATGTGTATTCTTAACACAGGGATATCAGCGACTGAAACCTGTGATGGGAGAATGAGAACAGGAGAGAAACTTGACTTCCAGTGAGATGTAAAAAGGGTCACAGTTTTGTGGCAGTGAAATAATCCTACTAAATGGAGATAACAGCTGATGCCTGTGTGACTGTTTCAACAGAAGAAGCAGCAGAAAAAGAGCAAAGAAGCCTTGGTTAAGTTGCTCAAGCACTGTCCACTCTAAGTTCAGCTGTGGTCCATGTTACACCGATCCCTATTATCTCTAGTACTCCAAAACCAAATGTACTTAGCAGAGTCTGATGCAAGTTTTGCTTCAGTTAAGTTGCTCCAGAAGCACAATGCCCGCAAAGCTGTGGCCCAGAGAGGAACCAAAGGAGCAAAAATATATCCTGGTCCCAGCTCTTCATTAACTTTTCAGTGTAATCTGATCACAGGAGGGTGAAAATGTTCATATGAGCTGATGAGAGGAGGACATAATTTACACAGAGGTGTAACAGGGGTATTCCCTAACACTGAATAGGTACCTGCATTTTTGCCCTGGGCACCACCAAGGGAGACACATGAATATCTAAAAAGGAGGGTAAAAGGGCTAATTGGGTCATCTTAACTTCAATACCCAGGAAAATCTTGGAGCTATTTGTAAGCAGCTGGAATAAAACAGTGAGATAAAGAATAGCTGCCACTGATTTGTTCAGAACAAATTACATGAAAGATTAATTTTTCTGGTAGGTAGTAGACCATGTGAATAGGGTGAAGTAATAGTTGCCATATGTAATGATTTTGGTAAAACTTGTGACACTCTCTAAATGGGCAAGCTAAAGAAATATAAAGAAATTAACTTTATATGTTATATGTATGTGAATGGGGACAGAATTTGCCAGAAAACTATCCAGGAAACATTTATTAGGTCTTCAAAGTGCCTGCCTTCAGTAATTTTTATTCGTAAGGTGCAAAGATGTGCATGTGTTAACATTACAGATGCAAACCTGGAAGGTTAGAAGGAAGGAGAATTGAAAAGGATCTTGGCAGGCTGAAAAAATGACCTAGAAATAAGATACAGTCGGACAAGAAGATTTTACAGTTAGGCAAGAGTGATTAACTGCACAAAGAAAGGATAAGGAGTAACTGGGTAGGGAAGAGTTTTGCAGAAAAGGATCTGGGGCTTGTTGCAAATCACAAGTTTAATAGAAGTCAACGAGGTCACACTGTTATGAAAAAGGCAAATATCACTGTGGAATGGATAATTACTGTCTGTAGGACATTTGAAGTAATCTTCCACTCCACCCAGCATTCATAAAACCTCAGCTGGAGGCCTGTGTCCAGTTTTAGGAAATGAGTTTCAAGAAAGATACAGACCAATTAGGAGGAGTTGGATTTAGAGGTCTTAAAATCGGGGATGTTTTATCTAGAGAAAAAGCTGAGGAATGAGAGAACAGTCTTGAAGTATTTTATGGAAGACTACAAAAAGGAATGGGGTGATCTGTTTCCTGCATCCAAGTAGGACAGAACAAAGAACAATGGGTTTAAAATTAAGAATGTAGCTAAACATTAGAACTTGAAAAGTAGCTAAGTACTGAACTCTACCCCTGGAAGACTTTAAGGCTCAGTTAGGCAAACTGCTGAGGCATAGATCTGTGATGCTGTTTGGAAAGGCCTGAGTTATTGATGCTACAAGTATTATCAATACATTGTAACAAAATTAAAATATTTTATACCCATATGAAAAATCTGTGTTCCAGCATCTGGTTTCGTAATAGCTGCCATAATAAATTTTACCTACTAGTTAAGTGATCACATACATATCCCCTTGCCATACAAACTAGCATTTTTCATTATTATTTTCCAAGGCCCCATTTAGGGCTGCATCTCCCAAAACAAGCTCACTTTTTTCTAACAATTTTGAAGAAACACCATTGAAACACATTTAGTTTTGGTATGACAGAAAAAGGTAGAGGGCTTTGCCTACTACTTTAAGAAGGCAGTGACTCATTTTCTGAGGATAAATATCCCAGTAACACCATAGCAGGCAGTGGAGAGAAGGTCCCTTAGATTATCTAAGCCATCCCTTGCTAAGGCAGGGCTGTTCTTTACAGAGCATTTTATAGCAGTTTTTAATGATTGCTACAGATAATGGTTGCATATGGCTGGAGGGTAACATTAGCTTGACACGGAGGGTGATATGAACAGCCCTTTTATGTTTTATGGGTTGCCTGTCATGCTGTTGCTCTTACATAGTTCTTTGAACACAGTATATAAAGTACATATGCCAAAAAGAAGCTATGTAGTCATTCCAAAAGAGCAAGGGGAAGGGCAGGAAGGAAATACCTGCCTGTTAGATACATCAGATGAAAATCACTTCGTTAATAGTGTGTTCAAAGGCTAAAGGGGAAGGATGTTTTCAGCCAGCTATCTCTGAACTCTTGAAAAGCAACTCACACAAATGCATCAGCATAATTGGAAGTGAGGATCCTCTCTGCCGGCACTCCAGATGATGGGTCTGTCTCGCTTCCCCCATCAGTTGTGGAGGTAAATCAGTGTCCAGAAGTAATCCTTATTTCCATCACTGTGCAGGAAGAATCTGGACCATTCTTCTCTTTTAGATCTTGCAGATCTAGTGATTATCTATCAGTACCTGAAACTACTCAGAATTGTGAGAATGTAGGGTCATATCAGCTGTTAATTTGCTTCCTTTCCCAATCTGCAATGGAAGAAAAGGATCACTTAGGGAGACTCCTTTCTTTATGTACCTGTATACACAGACACTGGGCCATGGTCAGACCATTACAGCTGCCTAACCGTCACCAACACTGCCATGGGGGCCAAGTTCAAGGGAGCAATGGATGATACAAACCCTAGGTACACCTGCCAGGCTGGGCTTCCTTGCCCAGGCTGGCTGAACACCATCCACCCACCTTTTCCTTCATCAGCTCACAGGCACCACTCACCGGATGCACTTTCTAGGCAAGTTACAGGTCCTTCCTGATATAGTACCAGTAAGGGATGACATGGATGTCACCAGGCACCTCCTACCTCTCCCTTTGCCACTGCCACTTGCTGCAGGTCTTGTGCTACACCCTCACTGCTCCTGAAACTGGACTGGGCCACTCAGCTGGGTTAAAAATAACCTTTTATTTTGCTGAGTTATTTTAACTCAGATACAAGTCACCATAAAGCTGCATGAATAAACATGCTAGGATGTGCTGGTGTATCTGTGAAGTGGAAAAAATGGCTAGAGGAGGGAGGGAGAAAGCCTGATTGTGGGGAGAAGGCTCTGGGAGCCTTCTCAGAGCTTCTGAGCAGGCATGGTGTGTGCCCTCACCAAGGTCTCCAACTGGAGGGGGCCCAAAAGGCTTTGTGCTGTGTGGCAAAGACACCCAGACAGCTTTCAGATCGCAACGTTGCTGGTTTGTGGTTCGGGAAAGCTGGATGGTAGAACCTCTAAAGCTCCCAGGAATTTGGACACAGTACCTTGTCACTGGCTTTACCAGCTACTTTGCACATGTGGGGTGTATGGGCTTCATAGGAAGCTGGTAATATGCCAGTCTACAGTATGATTCTGTGAACTTTACAGCGTATGTGTGTAACTGGTATCCTCTGTAGCATCTAGTATCAGCTGCAACTCATGCTTAAGTGCATAAAGTAAACAGTTCAGATTAGGTGAAAACTGAATCGTCCCACAGGCTGATTACACATGAGCTGGCAGCAGGAGAGCTTGCTCTTCAGGTTTTCAGGCTGAAACAAGGCTGCTGTGGGTAGTTGCCTGGTTAGTCCGGAGCAGGTGTTGTGAACCAGCCCAGGTGGCAAGCAGAAGATTTTGAGACTGTGCTAGTAGTAAATAAGGATCAGGAAGCATGATGCAAAGTAAACGAGGGAGACAGAGAAAAATCAGCTGCTTGTGCATGTGTGGGAGTTGGTGCAAGACAGGTCATCAGTCCTCAGAGCTTGTAAAGCAGCAGGGAAATTGCTGCCCCGATGAGGAGAGCCCAAGCCAAGACACAGCCCAGCAGCAGGAGTGACCTCTTCTCAGGCCAGCCTTCCTCAGACCTGAGGGCAGCCCTCAGAAATCAGGGTGCTGCTGGGAGGCACCAACCCCAGTCCTGACTGCAAAGATACCTGGACTATGCCCAGTAGACCGGAATAAGTAGGTGCCAAGATATTCAGTTATTACAATTTGACAGGAATCATGTTTCACACATGCCCCGCCTACACCCTTTTGTTTCCGATCTTATAACCCAAATTCTTGCCTGAATTCCAAAAAAGTTCTGCAATTAAGGCTGGCTGGTGTTGCAAAGTGAGACAAAATATGTTAAGATGCTGCTACAGAAGTACCAGAGTCAAATGAAGTGATGCAACATCACCCCAAGGGGACTGCACCCCAAGACACGTTCAGGGCCAGGTGCTTCTCCTTACCCCCTGCCATGTTTTGGAAAGAAATTCCTGCAGTCAAGCACGTCCTTTGCCCCACCCCAGTTCTTTCTACTGCAGAGAAAAGAAATACTATCCGTAACTGCGGGCACATCCCCAAACTTTCCAGAAGCAAACAGAAAAATATGATCTAAACAGAAACTGAAAATCAGAATGGTGTGTCTTGGAAGTGGATCAATAGCAGCATTGTAAATAGACCTTGTAAATTCTTCACCTTTCTGAAAGTTGGCTAAGGAAGTGGTAAATAGATGCATTTTTCATTTATTACATGTTTTGAAATAAAATTTTAAAGCTTAAAATATTCAGTCTAAATTGTGTTGCCAGGTGCTCGTAAGGAAAGTCCATCTGAACCTTTAAATACTATTTGGATACATAGGAGGTGTCTTCAGATAGGTCTCAGGAGCCCACGGTAAATCGTCTCTCAAAATCTCACTGCTCAAGGGTGCCAGAATGAACCCTTAGAAAGCTCATCCATGTTCCCGACTTCTTTTGCTCCAGAAGCCACTCCAGCATATCAGGACGCTGTGATCAGCACGATGGCAGTTGACACAGTGGGGACCATATTGCTAATCTCCCCATTTTGCAGAATACATGTGTTCTGCGGAGAATTTTCTGCTCTGAATCAGGATGTTTGGGACTTCAGATCAAATGTTCTTACTGAGAGAGTCAGCCAACTAATCTCCATGCCAGGAAATGAAGCCATCTGATGTCCCGAGGTGAAGCTATAGGAGGGTGTATGAGTCCAGAACAACTTGAAATCTGTTTTCTAAATAAATCCTCACTGGTTTGTAGTCTTTGAGCAGCATGGGTATAGTCCCTATTTTCTACCTCAACCAGTATTGCCTTGTTTTTATTTTCAGACCTTATCAGGGGGATAAATGCAGAATCTGCTACTTACAGGTATGGTTTTACAGACTTTTATCTTTCTAAGTCAGTTTGCAAAAAATTCTGTGTGCAGTCTGAAGGTGAGAGAATAACAATAATGGCAAGTTGCAATTTGTGATTCTACCTGTGGATCTTGTGTATGGCAATAAAGGAAATAAAGATCATGGAGACTGAGAGAAGCATGTACTAATTGTTTGGCTCTAAGGATAAACTGCTATTGGCGATGACATTAACCTCAAGCATATTAAAACTTTCAGCTAGACAAAGTCTTTTAAAATTTTGTCTTGTGAGCACAATAGGTCTCCATCCTCCCATCTTTTGGACAATGAGGAAAGTCCAAGAGTAAAAACCTCTCCTCTGAATTTTGAAGATATCACTACTGCCTTGAAGATCACTTCTGAAAAGAGTACCTCCGTAGGGTGAGTAGGAGCAGAGGACCTGGTGGCACAGACAACATGTGCTTCCCAGGGCAGCACTGTGGGGGTGGTACCCAGAAACCATACTTTGTCATTTAACTGCAGCCATTGAAAACTTCACATTCTCCTCTGTCATCTAGGATCCCAGTCACTGTCCACGGGTACTCATATTCTTCCACTGACTACAGAAGGCCCCACGTGATTATCTTAGTGTGAAGACACACAACATGAGTTGATCCAATCTGATTGCTGCTGGTGCCAAAAGGGGAAGAAGATTCTGTGCCCTCTTCTCCGTTCTGCCACTGACTCTGGTTTACGTGTCAGCTTACCTTATTCAGCTCTGGCATCCAGAAGACCCCTCTGTAAACCTGCTCAGCTCAGGGACCCAGCAGAAAACAAAGGCATCAGAAAACTGCGGAGCTGTATCCCAGTTTCGTGAGCTGAGCTGGTTCAGGGAAGAGCCCAGTGCGTTGCTGAGCTGGTCCTGTGATAATACACCACCACGATAAGATGATATGGGTATATAAGAGCAATGAGGTCACCTGCTTGCAGATTTTCATAGGAAACTTGGATAATTTTGGAAGGATTCAGACAACTTAAAGAAGCAGGATGTAGATCGCCCATCATGTGAAGATCCTTGGAGTCTGGTAGGGAATTTCTGTGCATAGGAGCCAAGTGCTCAGGGTAAAGATGCTGGGGAAAGATGCTGAAGTCTCAAGCCACATTTCTGTTGGTTTGTACAAGGGCTCAGAGGACCGTGGGTCTGCATGCACAGTTTGCACCAGCACAGCGACCAAAAGGGCTAACTTTGTTCAAAGCTGAAGGCATACTAGGGACTTCTGGTGATACCGGAATAGTGTCTCTGAAATTGAGAGGTCCAGTTGAGGGCCAAAGAAGCAGCAGATCTCCTGCTAACTGGCCATTCTCCACTACCAAAACCGAACCTGTGGGATGTGGGGACGGGCCATCTCAGCAGCGAGGGGCACCAACAGTGGGGTCAGGTCATCTCTGCCTCACTCCATACACAGCTTGTGGAATTGTGTTCAATGCCTGTGTGAGTGCCAGCAGCACCATTTTGGAGTCTCAAACAACATTTATCTGGAGAAATGGTGAGGATTTATGGACTCTATACAGCAAAAGGCCTGGAAAGGAAGACCTCTGTCTTTTTCGCCTTTGAGATTTACACTCTTTATTCCTCTTATCACTAGAAGTTTTGCCAGAGCAGAGAATGAAATTCACCATCAAAACATTAGACAGCTGTGTAAAAGAAGGAGGAGAACTGGTTTTTTTTCCAAAAAGGAAGCTCAGATGTTTCTGCCCAGGGCGATTCAGGATCAAAAGAAGGACACATTGATTTCTCAAATAAAAGCATTTTCAAATGAGAGTCCCTTACTCTTTGGAGTTTTTCAGAAAATTATTTGCAGATGGCACATCTCTCCGCGGTGCGACTTGTTCTTCCAGACACAGTGAGCATTTAGCATGTCCACAGTTCAGAGGCATTTGCAGCCTGAAGATTTATGTTCTGACTTAGTAAATGAACGTATTACTGTGAGTACCTCCTAGGTAAATAACAGCAGTTTCCTTACCAAACGATCAAAGGAAATGCTAACAAAACCCTGCCACCAGCACAATACAAAGTACCCGTTTATCAACTACCTGCAATTATTGACATAAGAAGGTCCTGCCGAGGCCGAGTGGGCGCAGGGTGCCAGCTGTGAGCATGGCCACATGCACCTGGATCTGAGGGGCAGTGAGAGGAGCCCAACCTCTGTGTCACAAACCTACGTGAACAGCGTTGGTGCTGGTCTGGGGATGCTGCTCAATGGAAAAGTCTCTTCCAAGTGCATTTGTGCCTACAGATCTCATGGATTTGGCAAAACGTTTGCAGAAACACACCTTTCACAAATACAAGGAAAATCTTTGCATCCTAACTACGGCTTCCAGATGTATGTCCGAGCACATAGAAATTATTACTGAGATGAAAATCGTATTTCTTTACTGGGCTCTATGTCCTGTCTTGGTTAGCTGTGTTCTCACCATGATTTATGTACGTAACTTCTGCTTAGTTTAACGAGTGACAGCTATGCATGTGGAAAAATGAGATATATAGTTCTCGAGGTTAACCATGACCAAATCCTGTCAAGTGCATAACTAAGTTTGTTTTAATAAGAGTTGTTAAATAACAATAAATTGTCTCAAAGCTGTATCTCTGCCTTAACAACTGTCTTACAAAAAGGTGCTCTACCATTTTTTATTAATTGTGCCTGCATATTAAATGAATACCAAAAATACACAGAAAAATACACATGCAGTGATTTGAGCAGTTCAGTAAAGGGCAGTATGGCACAAGGAAACATTTAACAGCAAAAAGTTATAGGTGGCATGTCTTGAAACGTGCCTCATCACTCTTTGGGATGCTGGTTCAGTACCAACAGAGCAGGAGGAGGGCTGCCTGCTGAAAATCTTCATAGAAACTTGGGGTTTCACTCTGTGTCTTCCTTCCAAATGCTAACCCAACTTTCTATTGTGCATTTCTGTGAAACAAGGTCACAGTCTTGAGGGCGGTGTGACATCCGTGTATACCCACTTCAGGCTGCTCCAGAAAGAATTCATGCTGGTTCTTTTGGGAAAGGACGTGTTTTTCATTTCAGTGTGAAAACCCTTATCAGTGTGCTAGCATGAGTAGAGTGTCAGGAGACTGTTTGGCAGGAGAATTATATAGAAAAAATTATACTACAGCCTCTTGAGAAGGGAAACCTGTTACAGGTGGGCTGGGGAGAAATATCTGAACAGTATGTCACTGAATGATTAAAAAAACCCCCTAGCAACACCATTTCAGTAGTAAGAACCCAATTCAAAGCCCAGTATAGTTAGCAGCAAGGGTCCCGCTGCATTCATGGATTCTGAAACAGGACTGCTTTTGGAATGAAAGAGGGATTGTAGCTGGATAAACCAGAAAAAAATGTGTTGGCAGAAAATTCTTTTCACCATCAGTAATGAATTTGTTGACAGATATTATGTAGAACGGGATATGGACATTGCCTGTACATGAATGATTTAACCAAAAATTACAACATACACCCTTTCAGAAGACTATATGATGAAAATAAACATCTACAGCGAGAACAAAAGCATCTCTGAGCTCCACAATTTATCATGTTTCAAAGGAGACTTATGCTAAGAAAATTTACAGCTGAAAATGTCATGGCTATGCTCTCGTAGACTTAGTCTTAACTAAGAGTAACATAAGCGCTGTTGTATCTAGAAAAACAGCTTTAAGTAGCAAAGCAAAATAATTATCAGGATATTTTCTCCACCATGTAAGGCAGTTGCAAAGATTTATAGACTAATTCTGCAGGCTGGATTTTTTTTTAATTTAAATTACATCTACCAATGAAAGGGAAGTGTTTCAGCAAAGGAGAAAATAATTTGAGATTATATTTCAAAAAACGATTTGTAGTTTACAGTACCTTTGAAAAATGACCTGGGTGTTTGTAACTATGCACAATTGTTCTTATAGGAGCCAGCGGTTGGAAAGCGGCCGGCCTAACCTGTTTCTCCTGAATGCAAATTCTTCACTGACTGCAGTGGAAGGGGTTGTATAATGTCCACGCTGGAAGGGGATGGGCAGCAGCAACCTCATAGCTGGCTTTGCATGCTGAAGGAACAGGAGTCTGGCAGCGGTGTAAGCAAAGTTAAAACCCCTGACTGATCAAACACCCCTCTCTTATCCAAGCCGGGGAGTAAAGTGCAGAGATCAGGAAAGCCAACAATTGCAGTTGAAGCGGTGAAGTAACTCTATAGCTGAGGGGAAATGGGCTGGTCACATTTTACTGTTGTCTGAATCTGCTGGGTTTGCTATTTCTATGGATAAAATTCAGTGGAAGGACAGGAAAAACCAAGACAATGTATCACTTTTCCTATTTTGTTTCTTTTGTTTGAATATTTTATCTTTTTTTATTTAACATGTGAAGTGCAGAGAAGTGGTCTTTTTTCTCCATTTTCCAAATTTAGTTAGCCCATCCTGTATTATGCCTGACAAGACACCTGATTTCAGCCGAGTTTGTTCTTCCCTTCATACTCTGTTCAGGTGAGCTTATATGTGTTATCTTACACTCCCAGCTTTTGCTTTTATATAGTGAGCTTGGAGAGTCAGTTCTGAAATCAAGTACGGCTCTGAATCTGCTGTGATCTCTGTGCGAACCAGTGCTTGCACCCCGATAAAGGTAAGTTTGTTTATCATTACGAATGCAAACACCACAGTTCAGGGACACCTTATTTCGAAGCTTATAGCCTCTGGAACATTTAGTTTACCATAATAAACAAGATCTTTTTCAGTCAACCATGCCTGATAGCGCTGAAATTAATTTTAGCCACTTACTGTTTCCATCAATCTACAGTTTAGGTTCTAAATTGTGGGTTCTGTCCCAGCAGTCTTGATGAAAATCCATAAATGCTTTATTCCTAGAGTTGAAATAAAACTTACCACAGTAGCATTCTGTATTGTAACTTTGTAGTCGATTATCATCATTCTTACTCAGAGGGAAGTTAGACATTCCCAGCCTGTATTTATGATCAAGGATGCTTCAGGATAATGTATATAAATTGAGTTTTATTGATCATTGAACATCTGCTGGCACTTAAGTATGTGGACACATAAGCATGAACATAAGTTTTGCAAGTTTGCATTTTTAGATGCTCATAAAATTACAATTTATAATCAAGTACACCATGTTATGTTTTCTTTATCACCTTCATAAAGATAAAGTAATGTAAACAGGGGCTTGGATAACAAGACCATTAAAAGAATGCAAAGACTTAGGATTTTATGATTTATGGAAGAAAAAAATCATTATTTTTCCCTTACATCTGACACCATTTAATTGCATTTTGCCTGCTGTGGTAGAGGAGATGTGCCAAACTGTGATTATTGCAAACAAAATTGGAAGTGCTATAAAATACTGTTTTCTTATGGTGCATCCGTTGTCAAAGGTGGTGAGCAAATGGCTTTATCCAACTTCCTGATCATACAGTTTTGACCCATCCTTTCCAACACTGGCTAATATAGAACACATGCCTGTGCTGATGCAGACCCTTTTTACAGTGTGTGCACTTCGCACACAACTGTCGCTGATACTCAAACCCTTTTGTGCGAGTACAGCTTGAGCAAGGAGTTGGGAGGAGGAAAAGGATAATACTGGAGAGAAATAAAAGAAGAGGGTGTGCATCCCTTAGGGGCGTGAGTACAAGGAAGGCCTCTGCACATGAGGTGGGTGCTGGGAAATTATGTTCTTGTATGAAAATGTGCGTCATAAGAACAGAAAGCAACTCAGAAGAAAGAGCCTTTGTCTCGTTTCCCAGAGTTATCAAGTCTCTTTCATGTGGCCCAACCTGATAAAATTCTCGCTCTATTTCCAAAGTCAAGCGTGAGCTAAACCAAACAGGCTAGCAGCGTGTCCAGGCATGGAAGCAGTGATGTTGGCCCCTCTGAGTTTGCAGACCTGCTTGGGTAACATGATCTTTCATGGATAACAATTAACAATCCTCCATCCTTGATTTTTAGGATGTAAAATACCGTGAAAACCTACTACATCCTGTTGCCCATGTTTTTGATGAGAAATTCACCCTTTAATTGCCATCACAGCAATGCTGATAAATTCCCAGGATATTTCTTCCTCATGCTTTCTCTTTCCTGCCTCCACATGCGTCCAGTGCATAATCACTATTGCTCGGAAACAATACTGCAGATTACACAATGCTGCAGATGATTGAAATACTACAGACCAAGATAAAGAGGATAAACTTGACTCCTGCACAGCCAACTCCTACACCAAGGTCAGGGAGTGTGCCACTGAGCAGTCTCACTAGAGGGCAGCCGATAAAACCTCTAGTAATAAAATTGCAACAGCTGAATGTCTACTTTTCAGTTTTTTCCCCCCCCTGGAGTGTGATGGGATATAAAACTTGACTCCTGAAATTGCTGCCAGCAACCCTTCCTCTGGTGCTTTGTGTTTGTTTTTTCCATGTAGGTCTGTAGAGGAGGATCCACTCACTGCTTTCGCTCCATGGGACCCTGCAGGTCTGATGGAGCTGGAAAATCTTTGTAAGGCTTTGAAAAAACATAACCATGAGAAAGTACTTGATGCTGAATGGAATAAACATTATTTTCCTACCCTTGCTTCTTTTTCTTAGAAAGAAACATCAAAACTTACATCAAAATACACATAGTGGGATATGTAGTGCAATCTGAGTTATTTGCCATAAAATTGCTTCTCAAGTAGTAATTAAGGTTCAAATGTATCACAGTATTTATTTTCTCCTGTAGCCCTTGTAATAAGTTGCAATCTTAAGTGCCTCAAGGTCATCTCGCCTCTGGTTTCATAAATGCTTCCCGTACCTGTCCTATCCTGTAACACCAAAAAAGAAGTATGCTATATGCTTTCCAGAGAAACAGAAGAGCAAGATCCCAAGAGCTTCCAAGATAAATACGATCTCCGAATTCCATACATTCACCATGTAGTTTTTATTAGGCCAAAAATTTGCTTACAGGATTTTGTGTGGTTCTGAGCTATGTTTTATATCCCTATAGAAATGTCTTTATTTACTTGTTCATATATCACACTGCTATAAAAATACCCAAACCCCCCAAAAACCCAAACACCAAACAAACAAGAAAAAGGCATGTGTTTTCTCCACTCTTCATGTACCAAGAACATCTATCAAAAATAGTCCTTTAAAACACAAACTGTTTCAGCCATAAATACCCCTTGATGTTTATAAAGCGCATTCCTCTGGCTGTGGCTGCTAAACACTCTGCTCGATGCAAGCGTTCATGATTTAAGTAATTCTGACTTCCCCCAAGGCAACGAAATGTATCAGGACCTTCTGCAACGTCCTATATCCAATCTTGTTTTATGTTACATATTCAAAACCTCCATTTTCTTCAAAGGCAAAGATGGACGAAAAATGCTAAGCTGGAATCTGATAGGTAAGTGTTCATCAGAAAAAATCTTGTTGATGAAATCGAATTTATTGTAGAAGTTTCCATTTCACATCAACACACTAAATGGTATTTGTTTCTCAGTACCAATTAATATAGCTCGGTGAGCAATTAAACAGAAATTTTCTCCTTTTTGTGTTTGCACAACAGCTGCACTTAGTTTGCAATTTCACCAGATCTATTCATTACCCAAACATAGTTAAGATTTTTCGTTCATGAGGGTAGTAACTTGAGTCATTGTTTCTTAATCAATTAAGAATGCTCCATCCTTGGGGGGTGGTGTGTGTGTCTTGCACACACAATTCCTACTAAATTGATTTTGCTGATGATTACAAAGGTCCTGTAGTATTGGCTCTGCTCTCTGGTTGGGTGATCTTATCTCATCCATCAGGAGAACAGCCTGAAGATACCATCAAAACAGTAGTTTATGAAGCAGAAACAAATAATACGTGATCAGAGATTTCCTTCAATGTTGCATTGTTTTCCTCCTCAGCACCCCACAGACTTTCCTCAAACCAACCCTCTTAGCCCAGGAAGTGGTAAGATGTATTGGCTGGGAGAGGAGTTCAGTTCACATTCATTGCATTCACACAAAATAATTGAATGCGCACGCAGAGTCTGGTTTTAAGGGGTACAGTCAGGCCCTTACCTGATTCACCTCACGGTCTCCTTGATAGGGAATTGGCAATGAATTTCAAAAGCCTAGATGCTGCCTTGCCTCAAGCAGTTTTCCACCCTGAAGGCAGGGTTGTGTCAGAAGCAGAGTTAAGACTGTTCAGGAAATGCAGAGTGCGATATTTTTGGCGCATACATTTAAAAGTTCTTGAAAAGTTGAGGTTGATAACTTGCTGATTCTTAAAAGTATTTGTAAATATTTTAATTTTGTTAACATTTGGTGTATGTGAGGCTATCATATGTTTACTGGAAAGCAGGCTGGAAGGGACTGCTGCTTTGCATTTAATTGCTTTTGTTCTTAGAAAGACAAGGATAATGCAGAGCCTACCAAAGTCTCTACCATCTCTCCAACTGTGACTGCAGTAGTGGCCCAGGGGATACCGCTAAGGAGGTTTAAAACCCGTCAGTCTGCCTGTCTCCATCCCTCATCATGTGGAGCTTGCGATTTGCTTCCAGGACCAGCTGCAATAATTCAGTGTGTGTAACAGTATCACAAATTCAGGGATGGGTTTTTTTCAAATTATTATTGCCTTAATAATATCACACTGTAGGACTGCAGCAATAACAGTTCTTTTTAGTCATGCTGTTCCCTCTTTCTCCCTTTCTCTTGACCTTGACTTGCTAAGGCATGAGAACCCTATGTGGAACGGCACCCCATGCCAAAGGAATCCTTCCCAGTGTCTGAGAGCCCCTTTCACACAGATGGGACAGGGAGTTTCTGCACTGCCTACAGCTCGAACCAGTCTGACCTATTTCCCTCATGTCAGAAAAATGGTTTCATATAAACAGATCAAAACTCAAGCTAAAATTTCCACGTGGATTCAGTCTGTTCAGGTGCTTACTTCCCATAAAAAGATTAGGTCTCTACCAAATTCAGAACAGTGCTTAGGTTTAGGGTCAGCTTTGTAGGACCTCAGGGCTTACACCATCTATCTCCATACAGCCAGGGGAATAGACTGTCCCTGTGCCAGTCCTCCAGCGACCCTTTTGATTTTGGGTGCAAACACTTCTGCCACATGAAGACCCAGATTTGGGCTTCCACATGCCATTGCCTGGAAAGAGTTTGTCCATGCATGTTCCCTTAGAGCAAGTTAGTGGCCAGAATTAAACATAAAACAGAGCAGCCTTGACTACGTGGCCCCACACCTGGAAATATTGACACGTGCTCTGGGAAAAGGGGCCTTACTTGCTTGGCTGGAGCGCGAGGTGGCACGACCTCCCAGCTTCACGGCAAGAGAAGAAATGGCTCTACGCTAAGTATGTTTCATTAACTCAGAACATGCGCTTCCGTTTATTTAAACCATATGGATGTATTTTATATTTTTATTACGTTTCATATGACTGAGGCCACTGTAAATGCTTGCTATGCGTCTTTGCATATTTTAGTTTCCTGAAGCAATTTTCTCTTATGTTTCAGTTAGGTACAAGCTCCACAAAATGCGTTATTAATTACAGACATGGGTTGCCTTATGCAGTATGATGTGTTCCCTCCGCACATTCACTTAAATGTCTGTTGTGAAACAGTCATACATATAGTGGTATTTTATCTATAAACTGTCTGAAATATAAGCCTTTAAAATTAAATGTTGCTTAAACCTTAAATTCTGCAAAGAAAACGCTCAGTTTGGGGAACAATATTTTCCATACCCAGTAGGTGCTTCGTAACATGCTAAAGACCCATTCATTTCATTGGTAATACTCACATGCTTTCAGTTAAGCTTGCACTGAAGTAATTTGCTGTCACAGTGAATGAATATCTTCCCATAGGACTGAGGTAGGCAGTAAAAATCCCTCAGTGATTAGGTTCCATGCCACCTTTATGCCTGTGAAATAGCCCACTGACTCCTACCAACCACAGTGACAACTGGATTGACACTCCCAACTCACTAGTGCAGAAACCTTTGAATCCCTAATACAATGATTAAGCCAAGTTCACCCTCATATTGGCTTTAAACAAGTAATTTGCAGACAAAAGGCTATGCAATTTGACTATTTCATTTATTGCAATTTTTCAAACCGTCATGTTCAATAGTGGTCTGTACTACTTTCCAAATATCTATGCTCATCTGCATTGGAAAATGATGACAGAGTGAGAAATAATAAGAGTAGTAATCATATTCAGAGATGTGATGTTACTTTCAGGGATACCTAAACCTTATCCTTTTTGCCAGCCTGCCCACAAATACCCACTTATAATGAAGACAGAGAGTAGGTCGGTGGTTAATAATCAAATTAACCAGGAATTCTTGGACATACAGTAAGGAAAGATGTAAGCTGATGAAGAATTGAGTTGTGGAAGGACTCAAGGCAGTGCAGTGCAGTCTCTTCAATGCTTTTTACCCTGCTAAGTAATCTCCATTGCAAAGAGACTGCTCTGATTAGATTGATTTTTTCTTCTGGCAGAATTGATGATACGAGGTGCAAAGAAGTAAAGAATCTGGCCCAAGAGACTTTTAAAAGCCTGCCAGTCTAAAGCAATATTGGAATCATCCTATCCCTTGACTACATCTTCACAGACCACTTAATTATACCCCAACATGAATAGAGCTGCTGTCATAAATGCTGTCTGTAAGAAAATAAATGTTTATCACTGCCACACATTTTAAAGCAATCCCAGATTATTGTTCATTTATTAGCATTAGATTATTGTCACTACCTTACGGTGCTGTGGGTATCTCTGATGTAGCACAGCAAACAAACCTATGGAGACATCTCTCTCAAGTGCTTAAGTACCAAGTGTGGAGGTTCCCGAGATGTTCACTGGAGAGAGGAGGTGGAACAGTACATTTAAGCTAGGTTCCTGCCCTCATTCGTCTTAAGAGACCCTCTCTCCATCAATTAAACACAGACTAGCCTTCTAACACTGGTGCCCACACTGGGTGAGGAAGGTCCCCTGCACACCCACCCTGAACAGCTTACAGCCCAAAGGTGTGAGTGGTGTGGGTAGAGTTCGACAGCATCAAACTGGGAGCTGGCTGTGCCAAGGTGGATTTCCAACTACAAAAAGAGAACTGGACACAGTGCCTTAGTGATGCTCCTCTCCACCAGCCAACCCAGTTATCACTGTGAAACATGAGTTATGAAGCCAATGCCCAGGTCTGGTCACACTTTGTTCTTTTCCCTGCCCTCACCTCCTGCTCACATCTCCTTCAGCCCCAGCCAGGGAAGGACAAAGAAGCAGCCATGGAAGAGGCTGGGGTACTGGCTTTTGAGGGGTTCACAAGGTTTGAGTAAGATTGTCCTTTCCATACCAGAGATCTGGCACATCATGCACAACACCCTTACAACAGGGAGCAAGGCATGCCATAAACTTTATGAATACCAGGCACTGTGTAAATTGACCAGACACCTGCAGTACCCAGCTCTGCCAAACTGGGAGAAATCACAGCTAAATGGTATTAGGAAATGCCACTGCAATAAAACACCATCAAGGGGCAAGCGCTGCCCACTGCCCCTGCACACACCTGCGCCAGCTGCTTCCCTCACCGCATCACTCACAGCATCTTCTTCCAAGGGACGTTCTTGTCCTTGGCTGGCCCCACGTTAGCGGTGGCCATGCCGAGGGGGAGGGCTGGCCAGGAGTTGGGTTGTGCCTCTTGCCCCATGGTGCTACAGGGCTCCCCCACACACCACAGGGAACAGCCTGATGAGAAGGGAGGTGTCAATGACCATAAAAAAGGAGCTGGATGTCAAGCCCTGGTTGCACTGTTCTGTGAAGGGCAAGCCATCTACAGATGCGTCCCCTCTAGAGAGCACATCCCCATCTCATTTCCTGCTCCTGTGCCCCATTTGCAGAACAGGTGAGAGCATCCCTAATGAAAAACTGTGGTGCAGGACAGATTGTGCCCAAAGCCTCCAGACTTGCTCGGAACTACCATCATTTTAAGCAAGTCTGCTATGGTCATCACAAGGTTGAGGTTCCAGCCTAGAGAACAGTGACTGCAATGAAGTGACACACATTTGCACAGCAGTGATTGACCATCCCATCGCAGCTTGTATGCTGGAGCAGTCAAAGCTCAGGGGTGACTGTGGACTGCAGGAATGAAATGGAGAGGTAGGACGCTTTGTTTGAGCTCATTTTGCCCCACACAGGAGGCATTGTGGCAGACCTAGACAGGGTATTACCACTGGCAGCTTTTGACTGTGCAGCGTTTTTACTTGAGCAAATGGCTTAACCACTTAAGCCATTAGCCATCTGCTATCTTTTAAAACACCTGGTTTTGGGAGGGCAAACCCTGGTAGTCAGGGGAGTTATCCTATGGTTACAAGAAGGTAACACAACAGGACCAGTGTTTGGCATTATGAGCCCATAAGCTATTTCTACCCTGTTGGACGTTGGTCACTATAAGGCACATTAAGTCAGAACTACAAAAATAGGTGGACTTGGGTACTGAGTATTACCTTGCACTTCTTGTTTCTTATCATAAAGAAATAGCTAGTGGCTTTGCCAAGAAACCAGTGCCCTTTAGGCAGTTCTCACCTCCCTCAGAAAAGTAGACAAACCAGCTTGAAGTGGAGCTGGGTATGCAACGTAGCCCACAGTCATTGTAGCTGGAAGTAAGAGGCTTCAATGGTTTTGGTTCCTCTGCCACACAGGAAACAAAGCTTTGCATACCTATACTTCACCCAAGTGTTTTAGGGCTATTTTTGCCTCCAGAGTTAGACCCTGAGATAAGAAGCCAATGGATTTACGTGCTCTGAAGCACGTAACTGCATTTTAACGCTTGATTAAAGCCTACAAGCACTTTAGTGACACCAGCAACTAAATAATGCAACAAGTCACAAAACATTATTTTAAGTGGTCCTGATTTTCAGGGTGGGGGGAGACACTGATAACTTTTAATGTGTTCAAGGCAGATACCTGGAAGTGAGGTAGCAGAAGTCACAAGTTAGATGAAGTGCTGATACAGAAAGCAGAGAAACATTTTTAAGAATAACTTAGTTTTTCAGGGAGGGTTGTAATAAAGGAACAGAAAATGGAACAAATACTCTTTTTTTTGCAAGTCATCTCTCCTAGGGTTTCCCCAGCTGCTGTACAGCAATAAAGCTGTGAGCATTTAAGCATTTTTTGAGCAGATTTTTCAGGGTTTTGCTTTGTATGTTTCAGTTTCGCTTGCAAAGCAATCTAAAGAAAGTCACCAGCTGGAAGATGAAAACCTCTCGGTACTGGATGGAGGGGACTTCAATGTTGCATTAGTAGCATTGCTAGAGGTCAGACAGTCAAAGGTTTTGTAAGAGCCCAGACCTTCACTTCTGTTTTGCTCTTTCCTTTTTAGAGTTTAACAATACTTTGGATTTTGCCTGCTATTTGTTTGCTATTTTCTAGTGCACTGGAAATTTGCGGTACGTGCAGCAGGGAGCCTGTGGCAGCACTGGGCTGCCTCCCTTAGCTTCTGCGTACGCATCACGTACAGCCTCTCTAAGCCTCCCTGGACTGACATTGGTACTAACACTACTCGTCTGCTCTGACCCGTAAACAACACTTTGAAGTTAATCTAAAATCTGCCTCTTTCCTCTCCTTTTAAACTATTTAAGCCATGCTGTTTCCTTCCAACTCATTTCTTTATTTCGGTCATCTGTTACTTGAAGAAACAACTCCCCTTGAGAAGGAAATATAATCACGTTTCACTCTCTGGTCTCTCATGTTCAGTAGTGTTTTCCAGGTATTTCTAGCAAAAATAACAAAAAATTGCAGGATCCTAGCAGGATCCATAGCAGCCATAAAAAACAAAGGGTAGTCTTTTCTCAAAGTCACACTGATGCTAAATGTAAGAGCACAGGAGAGATTTCCAATACGCTGTTTATGATAGACCAAGACACTGTGTGTCCAAAGCCTGAAAAGTGGGTTTTAGACATATTTATTTCCTGCTAGGGATAGCAGCATGCCTGTTTCTTCTCCATGTACATGTGATTATGTTGACGTCTCTGGCATTCTGCAGAGTCTGAACCTGCAATTAAGCGATTTATTCCAGGTTAGAAGAGAATAACAAAGCTTCCAAGGATACAGCCTGCCTGAGAGTCTTCTGAGTCTGTGTGATCAAGACGAGTTGAATGGGGCTGGTGCCAAGTGGTAAAAATCATTAGTTCAAAATTCAATATCCAGCATTGCCATTGGACCTGGAATTTCTGTGAACTGGTGAAGGATTCCCTGTGCGTGGGGGTTGCAGTATCTGAATGGGTCTCAGAAAGCTGGAACAGGCTGGGAAAATATGAACTGTTGAACCTCTATCACAGTATCAGGGTTCAGTAATATACAGACTGCCATTTCTGCACCTGAAAGGAAAACGAATAAGCTAGTGCTATTGCTGAGCTGTCGCTGCGATTCCTCCCCAGGCAAATATGTGGCATTACAGAAATAATAGATGAGATAAAAACAAAGGAAAAGTTAGGGAACTAAGAAAAAAGAATAATCATAGAATGATCATAGAATTGTTTGGGTTGGAAGGGACCTTAAAGACCATCTAGTTCCAACCCCCCTGCCACGGGCAGGGACACCTTCCACTAGACCAGGTTGCTCAAAGCCTCATCCAGCCTGGCCTTGAACACTTCCAGGGATGGGGCATCCACAGCTTCTCTGGGCAACCTGCTCCAGTGCCTCAGCACACTCTGCGCAAAGAACTTCTTCCTGATATCTAATCTAAACCTCCCTGCTTTCAGTTTAAAACTGTTACCCCTTGTCCTGGCACTACAGTCCCGTATGTGATAAGAGAAGGAAAATATAAAAAAAAATGTAGCAACTTTAGCAAAATCATTACAGTACCTTAGGAGCTAAATGTGAAAGAATAGGATGAACCACAGTGGATTTTTTCCCCCTTGGACCTACATACATATTTATGAGTACAAACTGTGTACAAAAGTAGAATAAAACATTCCCATTCCGAGCTGGTAGTGTTTTATGTCCATTTTGCCCGAGTCTGGATGAGTCTACAGGTTTAGGGGCAAAGAATAATAAGACCAGATTCTGAGCACGACGCAGTGATACATAGCATGTACAAAGGTAGGTAGCCATATGTGTGTGGTAAGAGTCCAGAGAGAAAAAGATGAAAGAAAAATAGAATACAAAAAAGGTAGAAAATGGTGAAAAGTGGAAATAAGTGAGTGTCAAGGAGTAATTTCCAGTAAGAAATACTTTCAAGAAAACTGTGTTCTTCTTGTGGACAATTTACACACAAAAGAGGTGAAAGATAAAATATTGGATAAATTATTCATTATCCACCAAGATCTAATTAGAACACATCCACACTTGCATGCAAGGGTTGAGGGGAGCTTTTTTTAGCTTATAATAGCAGTTTTGATCTGCCTCCTGAAATGCTGTAGTGGATTGCCAAAGCAAAAACACGGCGCCTCAAGACTTGGCTCAAACCGGAGCTTTCTTAGGATGTTCATCTCAATTAACAGTTTTGAAGGTGTCCCCTCGTGCCAAAGAATGTGCAGATGAGAATTCTTCCTGACACAAAGGAAAATGGCATCCCATAGACTGGATTGCTAATTGTAGCTATGTATTTCTTGATGACTGTTCATGGCATTAAAATAATTTTCTAGATGTACATCTCAAGGAAAAAAAAAATTGAAATCACAGTTAATGATTACTCAGAGCCTGCCAGGAGAACTGGATGCCTCAGAATGCATTCAGATAGCACTCATTCAGTAGTGGTACATAAAATCCATCTGTCCAGAGACTCCATAAGACAAATTCATTATTCAAGTCCAGCATTTTAAAGATCATATTCCAAAAACCATTGCTAGACTATTATTTATTTGATAGTCTTAACTGGCAGCAGAATTATAACAGACTCTCTAGGCAGACTTTGAGTCAATCACCGTGAGATTTGGTCTTCCATTCTGTTGATGCCTGCCTGTCTGTTTTTGCACAGAGGAGGGTTGTCTTTGAGACCATGAATCTGATACTTCTCATTATTATACCTGTGTGTGAAGAACCGCAGGCACAAATGTTCCAAAAAGAGATGTTAAACATTTGCATTTGCTTGATTAGTATATGCAAGTAAAGTAGTTACAATCAGGTTTTTATTTACTCTCAATAAATATGACCTAAATTCCTGCAGAAAACAACAAAATAAAGATTCTAGAAAAAAAAAAAAAAAGAGGATTTTGAGACTTATGTCTCTCTTTTCTGCCTTGCTCCTGTCACAATTATTGTGAGAAATATGGATATGCTGGCAGATGATATAGAAGCAAAGCATATTAAATATTGTCAGTATTTATGAATAATGATGGGTTAACCAAAACATAGTGTGTGGCATAGCCTAATTCCCATCAGGATGTGGAGGTACAGTGGCTCTGCCCCATGGTGCGGCAGGACACAGAAGTCCTTGCTCGAGACTCAGACTTGAACCTCAACAAGTCGTAAGGTGGTGTTTGGGGTTGGAGCTAGATAGCCAAAGGTGTCCGGGCCTGATAGTGGCAATGTTACTGTTGTGCTTTAACTGTCTTAGTTATTAAGCTCAAAAATGCATTTGAGCTTGACCAGATTCATATTCAATTCAGGTCACAAGGTTGCAGGTGAAAAGGGAGCATTTATGTCATTAGCAAAGGAAATATCAATGATGAGACTCCTCCAGGAGTGACATGACATTTTGAGAAGCTTTGGAAAGAGACATTCAACCTGTGACTGATGCCGTTAGGTTTTAAATAATTTTTTATATATATATGAGAATTGCTTTACCAGGACGAAGATTTCAGCCACAAGAATCTCTGCACTTACAGAGCTGAATCCAATGAAGGGAGGACATGCCATGGTACCAGGACAGTTAAAGAAATAAAAATTCTCTATGTAGACAAGGGAGAACAGCTCCATTTTCCCTCAAATCCTGTTGTGTGCATTCAGGCCTTGCATTTAGAATAATCTATATATCTGCTTAACTTCAAGAATGATCACCCTCCTCAAAATCTGTGCCCTAAGGGGGATGCCTCCTTTGTCATGCAAGTGACCTACCCCCGCCTTTTACTGTCTAAGCCATGAAAAGATGATGACATATTCTTCTTTTTCTCTCATTGCATACCCCGGTTTGTATAGTGACTACCTTTACAGCTAACAGATGCACTTATTTTAAGTTCCTTAAACAGAAAACCCGAACCTTCTTATATCTGCATCTTTCTGATACAGTCAGATGTGAAAGGTTTGAAGAAACTGGAGAAGAAAGTTTTTCTCTGCTTGTCTTCTGCATTAACGCTTTTTGAATAATTGATTCCCTTCTGGGGAAAAGAAGCAGAGCAATTTCCTCTACATGCTGATCACTTCTGAAGCCAGATGTAAGATCTGGTGAACCAAAACTCTTTTTAGGTCTGTATGACACGGGCTGATCCCTTAGATTAATTAATTCCTAGTAATAAATAGCAGCCCCTCGGGCACAACATATATTGCGATAAACCAATGTTTTATTTTGCTTTGTGGAGGAAGTGCAGAAACCACCTGTGAAGAAAAGCCTAAGACATTGACAGAAGATTTTGAACGGTATGCATAATTTAAGGATTACAGTAACCGACATGCCTCCTATTCTTAGATTTCTTTCAAGTCAGGGGTGTGTTCAGTAGATCTTAAATGATAATACGTGTGAATTAGCTATTCATTCCTTTGCAAATCGTAACACATTTATGGAAGCAATCTTCTTCCATTTTCTAATTGCTTAGCTTGAGGGGTGGGGTTTTTTTTTTTGTTTCTGGAGATTACACTGGTAGATTTTAAATGTTGGTTTCAGTTTGCCTATCCAACAGCAAATTTACATCTGAAATTTCAGAATAGAATTTGAAAACATTTTCTTCTTGTCTTGTATTCTCCTAGTTCTGCATTCCTGGACGTGAAAACATCCCTTCATAATAGCGTAGGAAGAAAGATCCCTGCCCCAAGAAGAAGATAATTTAATCCAAATATAGAGAATAAGAACAAAAAGATCAAGTGAAGAGGTGGTTGCAGATAGTGCCAGAGGGTACACCGAGCAAAGTTTAAGTGGAAGGAAGACATCTGAAGACAGTTTTGAAAGCAAAGAAGGAATTATCTTAATGAAGGGGTGGCTGATCCAAGTGCAACATGTTGCTTGAGAGTACATAGGACTCAAGGAGGGGAGGAAAAACACAGCATTAGGCGAGAATTAGGTGAGAGCTATGTTTCATCCCCCTTCAAAGAGGTTTGTTCATGTTATTTACACCAATAAAAAGCATATGCTTGCAAAACCATTTTTTTTCTTCATGAATACATCAGTTCGTCAAGTGATAAACAAGCAATTTTATATATATACACATATATATATACACACACTTATCTACAGGACCTTTTTGTCAAAGAAAAAATATCATAAAGACAACATGCAAACCTACTGCAGTGCTATAAACCCAAGAAATATCCTGTACAGACCTGGCCAAAATTATGCCAGAAGACAATGGGGTGGACACAGTTAGGACACTTTGCACTAGGTGAAAGACATTTCCTTCCGTGCAGAAACGTAGGCAGCCAAAAACAAGGCAGCCTTGAAAAGACAGGGCATTTAATTGAATCCAACATAGAAAAGAAAGAGAACCAAGGATGGGGTGAAGTACATGAACATGGGTGGGGCGAGAGAGAAAAGGAAGTAAGCTATGAAGCCTGTAATCCAAACCCTTGTGTATCTCAAGTTCCAACTGTCCTCAGAGGAATATGGGCTCAGATGTTGTAATTTGTGCTGAAAATAATCCTCTGTTTCTGAACACTGCACAGTTTCAGGTAAAAAAAAAAGATACATACATTGAAAGAAGGCCATTAGCTCTTCCATTTGAAGACTGTGTAACGATTTCAGCCCACTTGTGTTTACAAAGCCAATGTGCTGGGTGTGGTGCTTTGTCTGATTTTTGGCGTGCCCTAATTACCCACTTTTATCCCTGCCCTTACAAAATCAACCTTTTTCAGTTCTTCTCCTTCAACTCATTTGCAGTAAAAATAATGTAAATTACTTCACTTCTGCTGATACTTTGAATATTGCAATTTATCTGAACAATAACTCACCAGTACATAACTAATAATAATTAGTTGGCTAATTACCGGTTAATTTTGTAGCCCATAATTTTGTAAATGGATTGCATAGATTCATATTACACTTTTATCTACCAGTAGTGATGAAGAACTGCAGCAGTCAGCACAGCTCAGGAATCGGGAGTATTGTAGAATTAAAAATCAGACCTAATATTTTGGGCTAGACACTGTAGTGACCTAAATTCAAAGCTAATCCCTGTCTCAAGTAGTTTGTACTATAGACTATACCCATGACAGCGATCATGGAACAGGAGATTATATTTTATCTTCACGAAGTCACATCTTCTCTTTACAAATGAGTTTTTCTGGAAAGCTACCATCAAATAAGAGCATTATTTATTTATACAGCTCCCAAATGTATGTTAAGCATTGGAGTGCAGGAGCAGGCAGGATGCAAGAGAGGCATTTTTTAGCCTGACAGAACCAAGACTTTGCACATCAACTGTTAATTTTGCTTTTTTTGTTGGCAGTTCTATAGCGCAGTACCCTGTTCCTTATCTCTTGGCAGCGAAGACTGTCAGGTAGATACTATCTTAAAGGCACAGAGCATGATACAGTATGCTGATTAAAAAATATTAACTTCTTCCAGAGGGGATTTCCTAGTGTTTTATTTGAGAGAAACTCAAGTCCAGAGCATTTTCTTAAATGCAAGAAAAAATAGTCAGAAATTACATTCCTGGATCTTGTCCTGTAAATCTGTCTACAAATGTTTTTTTTTTACTGCCAGACCATTAAGGCATTACCTTGACTTGAGTTTATTTATCTATTTGTAAAAAAAAAATAATAATGGAGCAACAGATATATTTCATTTTGAAATTGTACCACATGTTTCTGTAATTAATCGGGCTCAACTGCTCTGATTTCATTTGTTCCTATTAATGTAGCAGCATGTCAGAGCTTATGGAAAATTAATCACTGGCACTAAGACATAGATGTTATACAGCGCAGTGCATCATTTCTCTGTTTGTGCTGAATGTGAATTACTGCGCTGGGAGAAACTCAAATAATGCCCCACATCCCTCACACCTTCCAGCACACATGCGCATCAGTTTGGGTTCAAATGTAATGCATTAAATCACTTGTATGTGTTGTCTCAGGGATGAATTTGACCCATTCACCTTTTACAAGCTCCAAAGATAGATGGGCCAGGGGTGCTGGATGGGACTTGCCTGAGCAGGGAGGTGTGGATGGATTGATCCTCACCACCCCGAGCCCCTTCCTGAGAAGTCCCAACCAGCTGTTGGCAGCAGAGGTCAAAACTTGACTCCAAAAAAATCACACGGCCGCTGCTGAGCTGTGGGGATGCCTTGAGGACTTGCCTGTGTCCATGTGGTCCTGCTTCCAGAGGTGTCCGGGCAGTGCGGACTGGAGTTCCTGCCCTGCCCCAGCTCAGAGACACACAGGCAGCTGATATCTCCGGAGCTTGACCCACCTCATCTATGTACACAGACATGTAGCAACAAGGCTGAGCTAGAGCGGGTGCTGCCATTCCTCTTTGGAGCGCAGCCTAAATAACCTGGAAGATTTCATTCTTGGCCCAAAGGGGTTCAAATTCCCATCTTTTAGAGCCAGAAGGATACCAGGCTACTGGCTGGGTTGGGTGATTTCTTCAGCCTTCCTCTGGGTGAAGCTACGACACCAGGCAGCTCAACAGGCACAGCTCCCACGCTGGTCACAGATTTTGCATTGAATGTAAGTACAAATAACACCTGCACCTGCATCCTGAATGCCAAAATCCTTCCTCCCTGTTCAGTGCCCCTACCACCAGCTGACAGCATCTGGGACTCCGCTACACTTGATATTTCTTTCTGACCATGTGGTGGTCATGAAGGTGCTGTCCAAGAGACTGGAGACGAAACTATTTTCTTATGTGGAAGAAGGCCCAAAATTCATGACTGCTCAGAGTGAATGCAGACCAAGCAGACCATTGCATTAAAGGAAAACACCAGTGCTCTGCTTTTATTAAAAGAGAAGAAAAAAAAGGGTGAAAAAAAAATAAGGAAAGAAAAGGCAGTCCTTACAGTTCCCTAAAAAAATTAATTATAGGCACGTAGTCTATGGAGAAGATTTCAGGCTCAGGGTGCTGAGTGGCTGGCAGTGCATGACACAGCTCTGAGACAGGCACTTCAGACGTCACATCCCTGCACCCCACAGGACTGCTTGGAGGAGGGGAGGAAAGGCAAGATCGTTAACTTAAAGCAGACCCTAGTCCTAAGATTGTGGGTGAAGTGAGTAAAAATAGAAACCAGAGAGGACTTCATCCCTGGGTCATGGGGTCAAGAGCAGATCTGGGTTTTGCAGCACACAGGAGAAAGAGAGAGTATTCTGGGAGAAGAGTTAGCACTTTGGACCCCCTCAAACACTCCCATGTGTGGAGAACGCTCCATATAAACTCCTTGCCCCTTTCCAGCAGGGATTTTTGCCAGAACCCTCTGCTGAAGACTGGCGTAATCTAGGACTGCAACTCCCAGCTGTCTCTGGTTATGGTTTTTCCCTCTGGCAGCTGGAAGATGAGCAGACGTTAACCCACTCTGCTCATGGAGCTCCCACCACCGATCCTGACCAGCACTCCTAGATGCAAAAAGGGGTTTTATTATTTCCGTAGGCCTCTTCTCCCATCCCTGCTCTCCCCCATCTGCTACTTCTTCTCTGACTGCATCATTAAAAAGAAGTTATTACTGAAATTGAGGATACTTGTCCACAAAAGCACCCTCAATTCTTAAAGGGCCAGATGAGCTTGGAATAGGGGTAATGTACAACCGGGTCTAGTGGAAGGTGTCCCTGCCCATGGCAGGGGGGTTGGAACTAGTTGATCTTTAAGGTCCCTTCCAACCTAAACCATTCTGTGATTCTATGATTTTGTTTCACAGCTTGTCTGCAGAGAGAAGCAGAAGCTGACATCCCCAGAGAAGCATCTTTGGATGTGTAAGTATTGAGTGTAGTGAAAGAACAGACAGCTGATGTAGGAGGATCATGAAGACCCCTGCTAGTTAATCACTTGGGCATCTCTTGCAGTGAAAGGCAGCAACTCAAACATGTCTTATTTATTTCTGACAGCTGTTAGCATTTGCAAAGTCACAGAAAATATTGAAGTCATAGGAGACATAATGAAAGCACAAAGGCCTAATATGATTTTCTTCGAGGTTGTCATGAATTGCTTATGAAGCCAGCACTGTCCCACCTGATAGAGAGCAGCAGATGTTTACTGTATCTTGTTTGTATGCACAAATGCAGTTTGCTCACCAGGCACATTTAAAATCTAGAAGGGCCTGGGACCCTCCACAGGGATTCGGTATGAAGTATCTGCAGGTTCTTAATTTCTGATTTGTAGAAATACATTTAAAATGTAAGGGAAATTATGGCACCTACTTAATGCTGAATTAAGGTATAGGATTATCAAATATCTTAATTTGCTTAACAGAAAAGTTACTGTTTTCTTCCTGCTGGAAGATGTCATGCCTTTGCTAGATACAAGATTTCACCAATCCACGCTCCCATAATTGCATCTTCAGTCACCGGCACTGAAAGATGGCAGATGGCCCTGTCTCCCAGTAAAGATATGACATTAGATGACAGCACAAAGACCCATATCTCTAAGAATCATTTTAAAAAATGTATTACAAGGTATCACAGCCTGCAATGGTCAGCAGTGAAGCATCAACATCTACCATTGATGAATGCTGAACTCCCTCATGGCCCTGGGGTCCCACAGCTGTCCCCAGGGAGGTGCTGATGCCTAGGGCTGGGGCTGTTCCAGGCTGTCCTGCTCCCTGGGATGGGTCCTGCCTGCGAGGTCCTGCTCTGCTGCTCTGGGGAGCTCTCATGGCCCTGGGCCCCAGGGAGCACCCAGCCCCCATGGTGTCCTCACAATTACTGCAGATTGACCATGAAATTTTATTGTCCTATTTAGTTCTGTAAAGAATGAAAAACAATTACAGATGGCAAAATAAATGAGCTAAGAGTGAAAAGTGTGATTCTCTTCCCTCCCCTTTCCTCAGCCTGTCCTGTATACTGTGGCTATACTGAAACCATAAAGCCGTCACGTAAAAATCCTCCCAGTCCCTTCTTGCTAGTCACCTCTTCCATTACCTGTACAACCTGACCAATAAAGGTGCATAAAAAGCAGCAGTATCTACTACCAAATGGTCCAGGTTTGTGTATATCCCAAGATACTTATTTCTGTCCCTCTTGCAGCCACCTGATTGCAGCTTGCAACCTGCTGGGCTGTCTCTCTTAACACCTCTTGTTCCTTATATCCTATACCAGGACCTCCATGGGGCACAGTCTGGCATATGTGTTGGTTTTTATGTTTTTACAGAGCCCGGTATAGTGGAGCCTGTGTGGTGGCAGATTTTAATTCCAGAAACAAAATGGTAAATAGAACGTTACGCTGTCTTGGAAATCAAACGGGAAACAGAGCATCAGTATGTCACTGCAGAAACCGCCAGTACTGTGAGCAGAGATGTGTGGAAACAGTCAAGAGGGTTGAACCGAAATACGGACTAGCTCACACGAAGGTTTGGACTGAGAGAGGTCTGTAGGAGTACGGCCAGCATGGCACAAACAAACAAGGAATGGTTTTTTTGACAGTTTCTCATAGCACATATCATATGACCTATGGGGCAGTTAATGAAATGATCAGATAGCAGATTGCCCCAAGCAGTGTATGAGAACACTGTGGCGAGCTAAAGTGCAAACAGGTTCAAAAGGGAATTGGTTGAATTCACAGGAAATAGACCCAGGGACAGCTGATAAATGGGGTGGCCCAGATGCAGCCTCTGGCAAGGGAAGACCCTATGCTGGGCATTGCCAGAAGCTGGAACGCAGGATCCTGCCCTGCTCCTTACGCTCTTCAAGTTCCTCTTTATAGGCTGCAGCGATCCAAATGCTAAATAACAATAGTTGAAAGTCCACTTACTATTAAAAATAGCTGTGAGACTGTGAAGTAGATCATTCTTCTGGCCGAGCTCTGGAGACACACTTCGCAGCAGAACCTGCCGCAGGAGACTTCATGTAGAGGCAAGCGCTGTGCCAACTAGGTGATTGCTATGAGCAAAGCCTCTGAAATCCAGCGTCGCTTGGGACTAATGCTGACGGCTTTCAAATCCTCCTCTGTGACATGTAGCTGTTGCCTGCACCACCAAAGAAATCTTCCACTTCCTTTTGTGTGTGAATTTTCGTAGAGGTTGTAAGCTGTTTCTTAGACAGATGGAGTGCTTGAGTCAGTCTTCCATTTTTTTAAATAGCAAAATGGGATTTGTTGGGTTTTTCAGGAAGATAAAGGAATAATTTTGACAGCCCTTAAGTATATCCTATATTGCTAATTAAACAGACTGGAATTACCTCCGATATAAGACTTGCAAAACTGCCCATTCTAGACCAAGAAGTGTATTTCTAACTCTAGCTGTAATGACAGTTGTTTAGATTTTTGTATTGCATTAAAAAAAAAAAAAAAATCTGTATAATACCACACACAAATGCAGTTTATAAATAGACACATTTGGGGAAGTGTCTTTATTCCTCATTTATCCAGGGCATATGGACTAGTGTGATGAAAAACTCAGTACATGCACATTCAGGATCTCTGGTTAGGCTAAATGTTTGCCTGATTCAGCATAGCATGCTTTAATAATGTAATTCAATTCTTCCTCATTTTTAATGTTATTTCAGCCCGTTAATATAATTTGGTGAGCTATTATAGTTGTTACAGCTGCTAGTTTTGCCCTTAATACTGATTTCACTTATGACCTCAGTCAGAACTAGATTTAAAGTTTGAGATGATGTAAGTGAATAAGGATTATTAGATTTATTCATATGGCAATTTAAATAAGAAACTGCCTGGCTTAGAATAAACGGTAAATGAAAAATGCATGTGATTTATAGACCTGTCCATTTTAAAGATTTATACATAGAGTAGAATGATTAAGTAAGAGACAGACCTGATTATATGAAATATGTAATTTTTGTAATGCAATATTGGAAGCAAGCTGCTAAACAGCACCAGCATAACAATGATTGCCCAAACAGCTTTTATTACGATATTACTGTACAGCTGGTATGCGGTCATGTAAACACAAGCAGCAGGCCTCCGACCATTTCTTTTCCTTGACAACTGGTAGATGGTGTTATGTTCCCACGGAAAGCATCTTCCATCTCTCAGTCACTGCATACCATCTCCCGTAAGCAGGCTGTGGGACTGGAGCAGCCTCCAGGCTTTGTCTACCTCTCCCACTGAAGATCACGGTCTTCCCATGTGTCTCTGCCTTCCTGTGAACATGTATTCAAGCTCTCCCAAGGCTGCACGCCAGGATTACTGACCTTCTTCCATTAAACTCTCCAGTATCAGAGATATATAGAGATTTATGAGAGTTTGCAGAAGCAATTGTGCCTCTCCCTGAGGACCTGAGAAGGTCCAGGTGCATCATCACAGAAACAATGTGATCAGCAAAAATCCTTCCACTCTTCTCCTATGTACCAGAAAGAACAAGCTCCTCCTTTGCTGTCCATCAAGTCTGGAGAGCAAAAATAGCTGTATTTTCTTTCATGGGTTTTAAGGCTGGAAGAAGCTCTTGTAGTTATTTACACTTGTGTAACGCAAGCTGCAGATCTCCATTCAGCAGCTCCAGCCATCATCTTTAGTTCAGGACTGGATGAACCCTTAAAGCTCACCATTAATACGATAAAGGGCCTTAATGAGTAACACAGACGAACAGTGCTTTAATACTCTTGGCATCAGCACATTGCTACAACCTGTTGTGTCTCCTAAGGCACTCTCTGATCATGCAAGAATAAAGCAGTAAGGCTGCTTGTGGTTACTGTGGCATTTTTGTGCATTCAGATGTGGAGATTTGAAGACCACATGGGAAACATACATACACTGTGTGTAGGGATACTAGGCTGTGCCATGCTACATGAATTAATATACTTTTTATGAGAAAGATTAATAAATGCGTTCCAAACCAGGGGGTCTTCTATAACATAATTTGCATAAAACAGAATTGACCCAGAAAATTTCAGTCTAAATCCTAATCCGATTTGTATGAAGTAATTTAATTTCCTCCCTGGTAGTTATATGGATTTTATCAATTATACCAATTAAATTGTCAAGCAGATTTATTGACCAGTCATCTACAAGACACTTTCTTTGATGTACTATCCTGGTATCATCAACTGGTCATGCATGTCTACCCTTAGTTTTTGGTGTCATTATGTGCAGGTGAATACTCAAAAGAGAAGGTTCTAATCAATGAGTGGTGTGAACCAAATTTTGAGACGAGGATTGAAAGCTCCTTATTTTGAATTTCAGACACAAAATTACAGGTAATGGCAGATGCAATCAATTTAGATGCTTAGCCATCCTACAAGGAAAACACTTATTTGATTCATGACCTCAGAGTTGGACCTCAGTTAGAGATCTCCATGCTAATAGCTATTATCTAAGTGTAATCATTCTTGAAAGAATGCATATCCAGTTAATTTTAAACATAAAAACTGAGGCATAAAATTAAAGGTTGTTTTTGAACTTGGCAACCTGTGTTTTTCAGTATGTTGGATTTTCTCTATTGCCTGGCTTCTAGACAGGTGGAACATTTTCCTGAAATAACCTTATTATCCATGTTGAATAATTTCGTTATTAAAACAAATTTTAATTTGTCAGAACAAATTACCAGAGTCAGATATCTTGCTTCTTTTGAGTGAGTCACAGTGCAACTTCTGATTTCTTCATAACCTTTTCCTAATTTCCTTCTACAGGTTTGCCAAGAAAATGAGAATAATACTGGAAAAAGAGTCAAGAAGTTACAGATCTTTGTAGTCAAGGAAAAACCAGAAGTATGTAGTTGCTAAACAAGAGGATTTCTGTAGAGCAGATTCAAAAGCCTAAACAAAAAAGCAAATGCAAATAATGAACTTGACACCCACTGGAGTGTTTTGATCCCCATTTGGTTCCTGCAGCTAAACAAGGCACAGTGGCACACAGCCTTCTCTCCCGACAGGCAGTCAGAGAATATGCACCATAGTCTGTAGCATGTTTGGTCTCCTAGAACATTCTTCTAGAACTAAGGGTTTTTTTTAAGAAATACTGGTCACCCATCTTGAGCAAGAAAAGACAGGGTTGTCTACCAGCAATAAAACCAAGCCCTGTGGTGTCGGTTGCAGGGAACCACCAATCTGGTGGTTTGTGTTGTCTCCTATTACAACTAAACCTAAGATTTTGCTTTTCACCGTTGACACAGGAAGTCTGAATTTTTGCTTCATGTCACTGTAATGCTTAAACTCTTGTCTTAAAATATTTTGAGAAGTTTGTAAAAAGGAATAAATGGCATGAGAAGGTAAACAGAGCTGACCTGTGAAAGACAAAGGCCCTGCAGAAAGAAAATAACTTATTGGAGCACTGAAGAGCTGCTTGGACTGTTTCAGAAATACTTGGCTACAGGCATAATCTCGGTATCTTTGGTAAGCGTGACTGTGAATGTATGCTTTAGCCAACATCTCTGTATCGCTCATGAAAAGATATTTCATGATGAACATGAATGATAAATAGCAGTTGGCTGTGTCAGTGCCGGATACAGGCCAAATATGCCTCCTCAGCTGCTTGATGGCTCAAGGCTCTTTCTCTGTCATGCTTATCCTTTCCCAATCCACATCCATGGCCCCTCATTTTCCTCTTTGAAATCCCCAACATTTCTTCAGCCTTTATGTACATTTAAAATATAAAGAATAAGGGAACTGAAAGTTTAATACACAAGTAAACAGTGTGGGAGAAATTTCTTCTTTGGACAGGTAGCTGGCTGCTGAAAACAGTCTGCTGGAGTTCCAGACAGTAAATACAGCTCTGTCCAGGATTACCCTGAAGGCAATAGCCCAGGTGTTGGTTTGCATTGAAGCCACATTAAACAACTTAGGAAATAAGAGAGAAAGGTGATGCCAAACCCCTCTGGTTTTCCTTCACAGGACTTCAGCCACCAGTGTGGTCTCCAATGTAGAGTTTTATTCATGAAGCAACTGAAGGCGATTATGACAGTGTGCAGGGCAGTGAGAAGTCCCACTTGTGCCTAAACAGAAAAAAGAGCCATTATAACACGTATATTCCATATGATTCCCTCCAATTTGCCATCTGCTTTGCATAGCTGGAGCAGCACAAAGCTGAAGAAATAGAAAGTACCTCTGAGCCTGCACTGGGGCACAATGCGGACACAATACTGTGGAATTATTGATCATTTCCATCCCATCTAGGAATCTTGTATATATTTCAGGCTGCAGAAACTTGAAGTAGTTGCAGAGGGACAGTCACTACAACTCACTTGTTCCTGAGTCAGACAGCTCACCTTGAGTAAAGCAGCAATGTTTTTACTAGTTAGTTTTGTGATGCTTTCCCACTAAAGTTCAGGGGCAGAGAGCCAAAACATACAAGCCGAAATGCAAGGAGTAACAGAGCTCTTGTGCAGAAACCCAGGTGCTGCTGCAGGGACAAGGGAATCAAGTGTCATTAACCTAGCTGGAAGGTGCTATGCCGGAAGAATAGTACTTTTCATTATGAAGATGACACTGTAACACCGTGAATCTTAGCAAATATCATTTTTTTTAGCTACAGCAATTGAATAGTCTAGGTCTGATTCCAGTGGGTGCAAATGAAAGGGAATATGGCCTTCAGTGCTCAACCTAGCTATAATTACCCAGGGCTGTGATTTAAGGAGGCAGCATCTCATTCCTTTCTCCTCATCCAAGAGTAGCTTGAAAAAAATATGTATTATTTAAAATGGAGTCAAGAACATCCTGGCATCATCTGAATGACCCAAGGAGCAGATACAGCAGAGAAGAAAGAACCTTTATTAAATTAACTCTTTCATTAGGTGGGTCAGCCAGCATCTGACACCATGGGAGGATGGATGGAAGTGAGGTCAGGAGCAAGGTCCTTATCTTGGCCATAAGGCCCTACTCAGAAAAAGACTGACAGATCTCATTCTGTCCTGAACAAAGAGGTGTGAAGGATATGATCTGGCAGCAATTCACATCTCCTGCTCTGCCAGCTTCTTTCAGCCACAAACATTGGCGATGCTGCTTTGTGGACTGCGGAGCCGGCAGCATCTCAGGGGGTTACCCATGGATGTCTCTACCCCCTCCATCCAGGGACGCGCGAGGGATGGTTTCCTTTTTCGTTGCCTCCTGTGAAGAGCCCTGCCATTCAGACATTTAAAAACATCCCTTACCAGCTGACCAAAAAAAAGCTCCAGGGTCAAAATAGTGTCAAGTTTTTGCTAACAGTTCCTTGCTTTAAAGTCTTTAAAGAAGAAGAAGGTTTTCTAGAAGTCCTTAAGGAAGTGGTGGTTCTAATTTAACTACAGGATTCAAAATCTATTTTATACTCAGGAATAACCTTTACTCAATTAATTCTGCGGGTTCAATATGCACCAAGGCAGAAGAGAGTGGTTCAGCCAACATAGCATTAGCACATAAATGCAGGTAGCAGTCTCTGTCACTAGCAGATCCTGTGTGCTTTGCTGGCTCTTCAAATATTATTGTTACTGCTTTTGTTATCATCCTTACTGGTATTTTAGCAACAGCAACCATATTAAGGGTTTTAAAAGAAACATGAGGTGCAGGATCCCAGCAGGGATAAGGGTTTTATCTTTTCATATAGGCATGCATAGCTGGTGCCTTCCCTCATGCTCGTCACTTAGAGGAATTGGTGCAGAAGACATTTTGCAGAAGGTTCTCAATCTGGCAATGGTGAAAAGCTCTGTGTATGTCATCCCGATGCTTGAAAGAGACCAATAGTGATGCTGAAAACATCAACAAAACAGAAAAAAGAGATGTGACCCAAAGGGTGTCCAGGTAAGCATAGCATTAGCAATACCTCTGTTTGCAAACAGCTTCCAAGAGAAAAGGTGGTAGATAGACATCCAGCTTCAACATACATTTGATCTAATCAAGGTGAAGATCCAGTCATTACAAAGGTGGCAGCTGTTGTACAAATCTAGATCAATAAATTTTCTACCTTTGGACGCATCCCAAAGCCAAACATGTTGGGTACAGTGCATTGTTCGCACATAACAATCTAGTATGAGAGATCCATGAGATATATAGAATTAAGATATCAAAAAACAAAAAGAGAGAGAAAGAGACTTAGGAACCTTTAAAATGTTTTAACGATACAGTTATGAAAAATTGTAAGCACCAGCAGGCACTGAAGTGAGTTTCAAAAATTGCTCAGGCAACTCGCAATAACATAAATGGAGTAAGAAACCTCAGAGCTGAAATTTTTTTTTCTAGGCATAACAAAATATTTTCTGACAGGTGTGGATTCTAAAATGCCTAAGAATCAATCTTTTGACCTGGGATAGGCCTCTGAAAAAGAGAAACTCTCCCGTTCCAGGTGAAATATCAAGCCTAAGCTCAACTAAAATTGCTAAATCCTTTAAGACTGAGGTAAGTTTCAGAGCTTCTTCTCTGAACCCTTCTTGTTCCAGTAAATCCACCTGAGTCAAACCATATTTGTCATTTAGCCCTGAACCCCATTGCCGGCTGGACACTATCTTTCTGAAGGCTGTGGCTGCAAAGGCAACGCAGTCTCCCCTTTCACCTTGCATTATCTTGCCTTCCTATCCTGAGTTACTACAGGCTCAGTGACGAATTAATCCTGGCATACCACTGCATCAATAAGGAGAAAGAAACCAAATATAAGAAGAGATCTGTTTCTTCCAAGAGCTTTGAATGTACAGCAAACAGATCTTGAAAGTACCAAGTGGTCTGTTTTTCCTATTTTCCTGTACTTTGGTAGTTTGTGGCCAAGAGTAGCACAGGCTGTCAAGATTATCAAGACATTCCTCCAAGATGTCTCTTGCTGCATCACATATCCTTGGATCCCACAAGATGCCACTACCCTGAAAATGGTCACTTGGACTGAGAAAGAAATGGAAATGTAGGTCTTTCTGCAGATAGGTGCTAACCAGATGTAGCAAGCAATGGCTTTTGTCCTCCTCCCTTCCCCGATCCCAAACACAGCCAACTCATTACTTTTATCTCTATCTAATGATTTTATTTTCTGCATTTCAGTATATTTTGTTCTGTTTGAGATTGTTTAGAGGACTAACTCTTGGATTTTTTTTTTTTTTTAATCTTCTTTGGCTTTCAGCTGGTGCCCATGATGCTTTTTTTTTTCCCTTTTGGCTTTGTATGTTGCTTTTATATACATTTTTTCATATGGAAAGATCAATTACTTCTCATTTACCACCCTCTCCAGGAGGAAGGCAAGTGTTCCTCAGATCACAACTGTTATTTCCACTAGCTCTGCGCTCTGAATATGTGTCTGTATGTGTGTACAGTCTCCGGCTCTAGCACATGCCCTTGCGACTGTGTTGGTAGGAGGAACTCCTGCTGAGCCATGGCCTCAGCTGGTCCCCAGCTACTGTCTGAAGAAGGAAGGAAGCATTAAGGCACAGATTCAGAATTAGCACGTAGGTGTCTAACACCCATCTGTACAGGGCTGCTACCAACTGTGTACCGAGATCTGTCAATGTAACAAAAAGATACCCACAGAAGAACAAAGAGTGGATTGTCCTGAACTGAGGCTACTGGGACAGGGCAAACGGCCTCCCCCATGGAGGATGGAGAGGCAGCTGGATCCTATCCAGGCACACCTCAAAGAAGGCCATGCTGGACTTTGGAGGTCTGCTATTTTTTGACCTGTAAGTCAAGGAGGGAAAACGATACCTTCCTGCTTTTAAAAGGAATTGACATTTATTTCCTTTTCTCCAGATGGTAGAGAGAAATACACTAAGTAGGTGGGCAAGAGTATGGGTCAAAAGAGAAAACCTGGGCCCAGCACTTTTCTGTGGGAGCCTGCTGTGCATGTGCAGAGTGCCAGCAAGAGGGGGGCTTGGGGAAGGGTCTGGGGAAGACGAGTCGGCAGCTTGTTTAAGTTGTCAGGATGAATACGGGGGATAGGATGCAGAAAGCAAGTGATTTGCAGCTTCACATCACTTCTTGCTGCACACTTAGCAAGTTCAATCTGTGAATGGTTGGCTCAGTGTCCAGGGGATGAAGATTTTTACTTTTTCAATATCTTGAACATAAGGTCATTCTGTGTTGAGACATAGTTGACCTCCTATCCCTGAGAATATAATCTGTATAACTCCCTTGCAAGGGGATATACTGGGAGACGAGGCATGAAAGCATGTACACATTACACACCTGTTTAGGAGGATTCCATGAGCCACTCTCCCAGGATCTATGCCCAGGTCTATAAATTGTGGGTTCAGCAACACTAATACAACTATTTCAAAGCCCTGCCAAAGGATTTGCAGTAAAAGCTTAATAAGATACATGATCCATCCAGGTATTTATACGATGATTTCCTTCTATAGTATCTATGTATCTGACATACAGGACAGCTGCTTTGAGCCATGGGATAAAAGTGTGATGCGTAGCAAAGTGGGTTCCAAGTGTGTGCTTGGCTTGAGCCATTTCAGTCAGAATATGCCAGATCTGGCCACTGCAGATTCATTCTCTTTTTCTCCTTTAAGCCCACACAAACACTTTTACTGAATTCTTTTTTTTTTTTTCAAAGCACAAAGCAAAAATCTGACCAAAATTAACAAAGTAATTTTTTTTTCTATTTGTTTTATAGCTAACACTGCTAGGATTGGTAACTGAAGCCCCTTATGCATAGAAGCATTTGCAAGTGGTTAAAACTAGTACCAGTTGTAGGATCCCTAACACTGCAAGAAGGATGAAATTAAATTAGAATAGGGGCACCCATAAGGGAAGTAATAAAAATGCTGTTACTTGCTCACAGTCAGGGTGACAAAATAATGGGATGGTGAAAAACCAGTCAGATAATAAGGTAGGAAAATGATTACAGTCTAAACCTAGGTGACAAATTCTTGACATTCAGATTGTTTGTGACTGACAGTACTTGCCTGCTGTGAATAAGAGACTGAACTGAAATGCTTGCATCATTGCAGATAGCAGCTGCAAGCATTTCTGCTCCATCGCTTAGCCTCCACCGTAAACACTCTTAATGCTGAAGAGTCTGTCCCTCCTTTTCAATGCTGCCATGAAACACAGAGGCATGCTGGGGAGCAATGCACCCATCTAACACCGCAGAATCAATACCAAGTAATTGAGTAACATATTTATTGAAGCTGATGTTAATGCTTCTCAGAGACAAGATTATCTATGAATTGCTTACCTTGTTTAAAAGTATGTTACACAAGAAGCAGGTTTATAAATTGAAATAATCAGAAATGATGCATGAAATGTCACGTGGAAGAAACTTTGCTGAGATGTCATTAAGCAAAATAAATTATTATCAGAATTTAGTAATAATGAAAAAATGAGCAGCTATTTTCTAGATTCACCGGATGTGAGACAGCAGAGTTCTTGAAACTATCAAGAGATTTCTCTGGAATAAATGGCTACAGATGCATTTAGGAGCTGCAAACAGCTGAGGCACAATCTAACCTCACCTGCAGCTCTATACACTGACACCTGTGCACTCTTTGTTCCCCAGTAATTCAGACCAGGAGTCCGGTGAAACCACTTTGGCACTTACCCCGGCTGCACGCCCAGCTTTCCCTTCTGAGGGGGTGAGTCGGGGGGACCCTATGCCATGGGGACCAACTCTCCTTTCCATTTGAGCAACTCAGGAGAAACTCTGCAAAGCAGTTACTCTATTGCAAATTGAGGTAAGAAAGGAAAAGCAGACCTTCATTTCTACATCGTAGCATTTTTCACAGGCTCAGATCAGGCTTTGAGTCAGACCTAGGGAAGTTGGTTGTCTCTCAATGAGCTGCCAGAGCAGGGCGAACTGATACAAACTGTCGTGTTCGCTGTTTTGCTGTACTTGATGAAGAGGTTTGGAGATACCTCTTGTTTAAGGGATTCATGATATGATATCATCTGTGTTGTGGGTTTTGCATTAATCTATCAGTAAATACGCACAGAAATCACATGGGCTTTACAGATTAGGACAAGGGGCTGACTGCCTTTGTAGGCAGAGTGTCTGATGTGCAGAACAGCCACAGCGTTGACTGGGAGAGGGCAGATGAGCTCTCGGACACCAACATTTGGATTTTTGAAAGAAAACTTACTTTTTATTGGAATTCAAGAAAAAAGGTGCAAGAAAACACTAACAGTATTGCAACACATCCGTTGAACAGTGTCCCACCGGACACAACAAAAAAAGGGAATGTCATCCATGATAATGGAGAAATGAGAAAGTGCACCCGTTACACACAGTTGTCACCGAAGAAGTGACACTTCCAGCACCTGCCCAAACAGCGTTACGCTTTGTAAATGCCAAAACAAGCCCAAAACGCTCAGATAAGCAGAAGTGATGGGAAGCGATAATCGGCCTTTTCAGAGGGCAGAGAGAACAAAACAGCTGGAAAAGGTATCTAGAGGTGTGGTGGAAAATGCTGTTCAACAGGTGAGAGAGCAAAGGCATTGGATAAGTATTTAGATACCAGGTGGATTGTAATTAAAACCGTCTTTGGGTGGTGTTTGGTTTTTTTTTTTTTTTTTTGCTTGTATTTGGGGATTCTAAAAAACGGGTGGAGGGAGAAGAACGTTTATTATTCTATTTCTCTATTTCTATATTGGGGTTGGGTTTTTTCTTTTTTCCCTAGCTACCGTACTTTCTAACTCGTCCTGCATTTCCAGCCCGCTCCAG
>NW_010269095.1:0-8832 GCF_000690775.1 Eurypyga helias
GTGACTCCGCGGGCCGCCGCCGGGAGGGGGCGGAGTTGGGGCGGGGCGCGCCTGCGCCGTGCGCACGTGGCCCGAGTGAGCCGTTCCCGCTTGGAGAAGCCGTCAGCTGATGGCTACGGGAGCGTTGTGCACCTACTCTTGTCCATGGAAGAGCTTCCTTAAGCTGGCTTCTCAGTTGCCGCGCGAGAGCAGGGACCGAGGGGTGTCTGTGTGTGTCTGCCGTGCGCTAAGCCGGCTCGGGGCGTTCGGTCTGAGCGCCGCACTCGAAAGGCGTGCTCCTTCAGAGGGGCTGGTGTAGGCGTGCAGTGCTTACATGGTTGAAGGCCAACCTCCTGTTTCATGCGTGAAGTGCTAATCATGCTTGTGATGGTGTATGGATTTATTGATGGGCTATTTGAGCTGCCACCCGTGACATAGCCTGTTTACGTGCGAGAGTGACGTAGTGGGAAGCTGTTGGAAGTGAATGTCCGATTGCAGGCTTGGAAAGGATGGAGGTTGTTGGTACTTGAAAACTGATCTTAAGTTTCCTTGGCAGAATCTCTGCAATATTCCTGGTAAATACTTAGGACAACATTAATGCTGTGAATCTTACTGCGTGGCTTTATGGGTTTAAATAAGATGCGTAAAAGAGCTAATTAAGAACTATGTATTAAAAAGACAATAAAACTAAAATCTAGTGAAGTGTAAAAATGCTTAGTTTTTCATCAATACCAAGGTGCTTTAAAATAAAATTTATATATTGTGCTTTAGCTGATTTTAGCAAATGTGGTATTTGTTACAGACGTCTACAATTTAGGGATGTTTCCAGCTCTTTCACGATCTGTGTATTTTTCTTTTGGATGGCTTTTTTTGAGTTTCACTGTGCTAACTTGTGCTAGGAAGTGACACACTGTTGGAGGATGGTGGAGTCCAAACAGTTTTCTGAATTGGTTGCATGGGGAAATCAAGAGACACCCTCTAGTGATGGTCGTTTTCTTTTACGGAAGTTCATTTTCCAAGAATAAACAGAACAGCACAGCAGTACTGTGAGAGGAAAGCTAGCCATTAGTTCCTTTGTATGCTAAGTGTTCTAAGTGTCTTGGTCTATTACTTGTTGCTGCTTCTGAAATCCCTGTAATTCTGCTAATTTCATATGACCATGTGAAAAGTACTGCATGTGGTATTCTGAATAGACTCCCATTGATTTACTTAATTGCAGTATAATTTATCCATCTGATTTTGTTTTTTGAAATTACATCTTAAATTTTGATTAAAAACTGCACTTTGAGCTGTCTTCATTCATATATCCTAAACTTACTTAATTTTCTTTTTTCCTCTGGAACTCAGTCTGACAAATTTATAAATCATTTCAATTTCCATCTTCTATATATTCAGCTTTTGAATATGCTCACACTGACATTTGCTACTGTGTTGCCCAGTCATAAGGTAAAAGTAGGTTTCTTTTAGGCTTCTCACTGCCTTTACTAGGCTGATGATCTGTGTATGAATTTCTGCTTATCACTGTCATGCCAAGTGATAACTAACCATTTAAAAAAAAAAGTAATACACCCCCAAAAATTGTAATAGGCTGTTTCCTGGGCTGTATCCGGAGAGGTGTGGCCAGCAAGTCGAGGGAGGGGATTCTGCCCCTCTGCTCTGGCGAGACCCCACCTGGAGTACTGCATCCAGCTCTGGAGTCCTCAATATCAGAAGGATATTGACCACTTGGAGCGAGTCCAGAGGAGGCCACGAAGATGATCAGAGGGCTGGAGCTCCTCTCCTATGACGAAAGGCTGCGAGAACTGGGCTTGTTCAGCCTGGAGAAGAGGAGGCTCCGAGGAGACCTCATTGCAGCTTTCCAGTATCTGAAGGGGGCCTACGAGGGTACTGGGAGAGGACTTTTGACAAGAGCCTGTAGTGATAGGACGAGGGGAAATGGGTATAAATTGAAATCAGGGAGGATTAGATTAGATGTCAGGAAGAAATTCTTCCTGGAGAGGGTGGTGAGGCACTGGAACAGGTTGCCCAGAGATGTTGTGGATGCCCCATCCCTGGAAGTGTTCAAGGCCAGGCTGGATGTGGCTTTGAGCAACCTGGCCTAGTGGAAGGTGTCCCTGCCCATGGCAGGGGGGGTGGAACTAGATGATCTTTAAGGTCCCTTCCAACCCTAACCATTCTATGATTCTATGATTCCTCTACTGGCTTGTTTTGGTTTTGCTTTAGGGCCTGTGATAATAGGTGTCCTCTATTCTTAGGCCTCTTCAGTTCGTCATGGTTGTTGTCATATTTGGTCATTGTGTATGTTAGATCTGGGCGTTAAAAGTATACGCGTGCACACACCCCTTTTTATGAAAAGGGAGCTCTATTTTAACGCAAGTGGGAACTAGCTATTGTTTGTGGGATTACCAATTTGCAATGTCCCTCAATTACTTGTTATTTTTTGTTAGTGTGGTATGATCATTTTCTCATTCTGGTCCCACTATGGCCAACTTACCTTGAAACATATCCATCAACTGTTTTTTACTTAATATTCATCATGGTCTCTGTCTCTATTAGTCTTTCAAGCATTCAGTCAGTCTCTGCTTGTTTTTTTTAATGAAGTCTGCAGACGTTTCTTATTTTAGTATAATCTAATTATGTGTGTGCTGAGATGCCTGTATTACCTTCCTAAATGGAAAGACTTGGCTATATGTCAGCCTGCTAGTCAGACTAATAAGTAAGAGTTGCAAAAGAAGAATTGCATTAAATAAACAGCCCATGTCTGATAATTACTCGCTTTTGAAGCCAGGCCAACTACAGTCCTATAAAATCTTTTTCTTCGTTGTTAGGTTTTTTGAATTTGTGTGTTGTTTGGCTGCAGTTTCTGGAGTGTCTTGCTGTGCATTTATGCAACGATTGTATCCAATGAAAACAGAGCAATCTTTCTAGGACCTGTGCTTGAAGTTACCATTCTCTATTTTCTCTCAGGTAACTGATGCTTGATCACAGTGTAAATGTCTGTCTGCTTTCCTTCATCCCTGGTTTCTGTATCCTGTTCAGATACGGGATTGGGGTTGAGATGCTTGCAGCAGGCCTGGGTCTGTGTCAGTGTAGAGAGCTTTGAAGTCACACAGAAACCTGGTGGGTTTGGGCTCCTCTGAGTACAGGTGAAATCAAGGGCGAAACTTACTAGATGGCATTTTCAGGTTTTCAGTTTGGCTTGCGTTCAGTTTGACTATCCAGCAGTCTTATTAGAACTACCCGAAGTGAAATAGGGAGCCATTGTAGGATAATGACACTTCCAATGTGAAACATGGTGTGAATTTTTTTGATACAGGCCTGTAATGGTGATCCTGTGAAATAATGCTGTCACGGATATCAGTCTTATCCTTTTACTTCAAAAATATTTTTTGAAGTTGAGCACAAATTAGTTGTCCATAGAGCCCATTGACATAACCAGAGCAAATGTATATGTACAGAGAAATAAAGTGACAAAAATATGTTTTACGTGGCCCTTTCTTTCAAGGAACCATAGGATCCCACAATAATTGATGCATTGAATTAATATTACTGCAACTATTAAAGCCTGAAAATGTTTTTCATTATGGATAGAAAGGATAATTCCCCTGTTGTTGCAAAGAACTGATTCACTCATAAAGAATTCTACATACAGAGGGTCAGTTCTGATGCTTTAAGAGGCCTTTAAAGTAGGGGCAGATTGTTTCTGCACTAATTTTGCATACTTCTGATGTTCACTTTAACCTGACGTGTCTGGGAATATTTACAAGCAATTGTCAAGTGTTTCAGAAGATCAAAAGCAGGTTCTAGTCTGTTGCTTTCTAGTTTTCATTTACCAGAATGGAATTGAAATGAAGCATTTGCTCCAATGAAAGAGGATGTTTTTACATGCTAACTGAACAGAATACAATGCTAGAAAAAAGTCACAGAAGGGAAATCAAAAGGTAACTTAGACCAACTTCTTCCCTTAAGTCATTTCAAATCTATTTACGTCTTGATACTTGGGTTTGGCAGGGGTTTTTTGGTTGGATTATTTTGGGGTGGGCTATTTTTTTTTGTGTGTGTGTGTTTTGTTTTAACTTAAAAGCTTGCACCAGTGAAGATTCCATAACTATTAAAGGACTCAATTCCAATGCTAGAATACCTCAAAAGTTAAAAGCTCCAATGTGTAGCCGCCTTCCTTATTGCAGTTAAAGTCCGTCATTTCCGTCAGCAGACACAGAGAGCCTTTCTGTGTGCAAGAACCTTTTGGGGGCTTGAAGCTGTAAAAGATGTTGAAGTTTTTCCTCCATTCCAAAAAACTCTTCAGTCTTTGAGTAAATGTGACTTCTGACAGTTCTTGCCTGTGTGTTTTTTATGCACTGATAGACATTATTCCATCATTCAAACCATTAATAAATATTATAAAGGCATTAGATTGAGGCAGATCCTAAACATACCTACTCAGTATAGGGTTAAATTTGTTAACTGATACTTGCTTATCTTTTAAAAAGTAGTTTTCCAACGACTTGCATGCACCCTCTTCCCCCACTCCCACTTAACTTCATCAAAATACATCCTACTGGGAGACTCTTTCTGTAAGACAGGCTCAAAAGCTGAGATGCATGCTTTTTCCATTATTCACAAGAATATGTAGAATATATGTTGAAGAAAATTAAGTTGGCTTGATAAGTGTTAATATTGGCTAATCTAGGCCTTCTGTTGCTTATTATTTTATTCTCTTTTAAATATTTACGAATAGGCTGTCTTTTTTGTAGAATTCAATTTAGACTGACTTGTGTATGCTTCTGCAGTTCACTCTTCCCCGTTTCTTAAAAAAGACCCTTGCCAGGTTTTTGAACTTGCCTGTTCTCCATCACTTCTCAGAATCACTGACAGTTGTGATTTTATTGCAGCCAGTTCATTATTGGGTACCCTGCCATGATGGTGTTAAATATTCATCAGATCGAGCTAATTAATCTTGTTCTGTGTTTTGTCATTATTCCTTACCCTGTTCTTACTTCTATTGCATTCCTTCTTAGAAAAGACAGAATGCACATAGGCCTTTCTGTGTGTCATCTCTTAGTGTCTCTATTGACTACATGCTTATTCCTCTCTCTAGTATTCCTCTTGGTAAGGAAGTGGTTATGGGATGCTTTCTTTTCTCTTACGTGTCTCATGCTAGTGGTACTCATTTTGTGGCTTGTTCTTTCTTTTGAAAGTTTCCAAATACAATAAATATTTCTTTTTACAAATACAGGCAGTAAATTGTGTAATTTGAAAATATTAGGATTCTTCCAAATCTTTTGATGTTTCTGGTTTGATACACTATTAATGGGCTTTATCTTAATATATTTTTCTTTTCTAAATGACAGTGGGCTAAGGTCATCTTAGAAATTGGATTGCACTTTGACTTTGGTATAGCAGATAGCCTTTAAATGTTGAAATTGTATATTCAACATACAATATGTTCTGCCGCCAGTAAAGCTCTTCGAATAATATTGAATCAGACATAATGTGATATATGTTGTGTGACATTACCACTCCTAAGCTCTTACCCTTTGCTGTTTTATCTCCTTTTCATGAATTTAATGCCTTATATAAGCCTGAAATCACCCTTTACTTAGACCTTAGCAAACAATTTTCTTTCGTAAGGGCAAAGACCAAATTGGTATTTGGCTCAAAAGAACTGGGAAGTAATACAATTCTGTAAGTGTTGATACCTCGGAAAGCTTATTTACCTAAAGTGTAATGTGTTCACAGATTAGAAGTTAGAGGGGAAAAAAAACCTCAACCACACACCAGAAAGTACATGTGCAAAAAGAGCTCAAATTTTCTCCTGCTAATTATCTTACAGTTGTTCCAGTAAAAGAACCGATGTTTTCTGTGTGGGAAAGATGGAACTCCTTCTGGAAATAAAAGCAAATTACGAAAGTTCAGGGGGCAAAAAAAAAAAACCCAAAACCCACCACAAACAAAAAAACCACAAAAAAACCCTAAGATTTGAGATTCCACATATAAGAAGAGATGTAAACTTTTATGTTTAAAAAGTTAATATTGCATGTATCAGTCAAAATTTTAGTAAGCTCCTGAGAATTTCCACTTCAACTCTAGGGCTCCAGTGAGACTGAAGAAGGCTTTACAGATGGAGGCACAATTATGTAGCTCGAACCTGTTTTGTTAATGAAGAAACTAATTAGGTCTTTCAAAAAGAAAAATACTTAAGTGGTGACTTTCTAAGCTATTAGGTATGTAAAACTGTTTTCAGCTAGCAATATTCTGAAGCTCTTTATACAGGGAATAACCTTGACTCTTTTATAGTGGTAGTGCAACCCAAGAGAGGGAGTTGTGTACTTTCTCAAAATACCATGCAGAAGACAACCATAATTGTGTTTAATACATAAAGCTGCTAGAAGTGTTGCCATTTGCTTGCATGTGCAATCTCACTTATATCGTACTTTTAAAATGTTTCTCATTTGTGTATATGTGAGAGGGTGGATTGTAGGTATCCACGTTTTGGACCCCAAGACCATAGCTTCTCTGTAAACAACTGGATAATCACTCATTCTTTTCATTTAGGTGTCAGGGAATGCAGTAGGGTAGAGCATCACTCTGCTAATGTTTACTGAATCTACCTGAAGAAATCGTATGCTAAGAGGATCTGATATATGGAATATAAGGGGGAATGAATAAAGAGGAATGCCATCAGTCCTACAAAGGAAAAGTAGGCCCTGATAAGTTTAGTTATCGAAGATGTGTTCTCATTCAGTCTTATTTATGGAAGAAAAGCCTGGGCTTTTTTGGGAGCAGCAATTCAATGGCTGCAACAAACTGTAGTTCTTCTTTTCCATAATCACATGATAAGCAAGTCAGTGTCCAAACCTGGTATTTACTATCAAAAAATCCAAATGCATGCCACCAGTTTAAAATGCAGATTTGTACGTTCCACAGAATCAACAGAGAATACTCCATCCTAACGAATGTAGAGTTTTGATGAGTTCTTGGGGTTGGAGGGTGGGTTGTGGGATTTATTTGTTTGATGAAATCAACCCCAGGGTTGGTCATCACAGCCCTAGTGATGGCCTCCAGCTGGATTTAGCACTACTGATCACAATCTTTTGAGCCCAACAGTTCAGCCAATTTTCAGTCCACCTACTTAGGTAGTCCATATTTCATTGGTTTCTCTGTAAGGGTGTTACAGGAAGCAACATCCACTGCTTGCTTCCATCCACTAACCCAGTTATCACAGGAAGTTGTCTCACTGGTCAGGTAGAAGTTTTTTCCCCTTCATAAATCCATGCTGATGACTCCCACTTTTTGTCTTAACATAGTTGTCAATGGTTTCCAGGATTATTTGCTTCATTATCTTGGGTGTCAAGATGAGGCTGAGCAGCCTCTAGTTCCCCAGATTATCCTCCTTGAAGATAGGAGTGATGTTTTCTTTTTATGTGTGAGTTGTGTTAGTTTATCCATGTAGCCTCCTGGAGGTCTTGCTTGACTTCCTGAGCATGGGGACAGAATGCTCTTGAGCTTGGAGGGGGTGATCTGTGGATTGGCACAAGTGGACCTGAGAGTAGTGTGTGTGTGCAATGGGAACTTAGTTGATGATGCTCAGTCATACGTGGGACAGGGTAAATGCATCTTACTGGAGCGATAGCACAAAACCACCACTGGACAAATTAATATTTATAAGCTAACAGCTTATAAAATGCCAGGTAATTCTTTACGTATTTTTAATAGGGGAAGAGTGTGCATCTGGTTTTCTTGGGTGGTTCATAGTGCATAATGAAAGGTAGATCCATCACAGCTAAAGGCATTTAAGTGACAGTATGAATTCCAAAAATTGTTCTGTTTCTTCATGTTTTCACATGGAAGTTCTTTGTGTTGGAACCTGGGACTCTGCTATATATTGTTCTATTGTACAAATTTTTAAGTTTCTTTCAGAAAATACTTAATTTAAACATGTTATCATGTTTTCTCTGTTTCAGATTTGCCACCTGTTCCTTCTACATCGAGGACAGGCTTTGCAGAATTGTCTGTTAGGGAGCGAATGAGAGAGAAACTGAAAGCAGCAAGGGTGAGAATCCTTCAGAAGCCTTGTTTGGTTGACTTCAGTCATATAAGTACCAACCACTTCATTTTGCCTGCCTAGTGCTTTGTGAATCTGAATTGGGATATCTGCTTTTTTTCTATCTTTAATGCCAAAGTAATACTCGGTTCATCATATGGGTATTTTCCAGTGTATTTCAATTGCTGTATTTTTCTGACATTTACATTTAATTTGTTTGTAATAATATAAAAGTTAGCATTGTTCTGTGATTCAAATGATACAGTCATTACAAGATCCTTCTATGTTTTTGTCAAAAAAAATTCTTACACTAATTGGCAGCCAGTGGATTTCCTTGTAAGTTTATTGTGCAATTTAATAGGGGGTATTAGCTAGGTCTGTAAAATCACTTAAGCTGATTATATAGTTAAAAGATTCTGTCCCTAACACACATGTGCATAAGATGTTGAGTTTCTGGGAATTATTGTAGCTTTGGTCTTACTATAGTTCTGTTACAGCTAAGCATGTTTCTTTTTTGGTTTGCTCAGTCAAAAGCAGAAATTAATTTATTGCAAGAAGACCCCAGTCCACGACCAAGGCGCTTAAAAGGCATCAGAGAAAGGAAAACAGAAGTCAGACAGGATAAAACGGTAAGAAGATGCATTGGGTCTCATAAATCGGATGACAAAGTAAATGTGAAACATGAAATAAATCAAAGACTACACATCGTCTTGAAGATCAATTTCATTTATTTTAATGGGACCAAAATTATACTATTGTTTGAATTAGTATCAGGAAGGAACGTTTCTGATTATCATAGAATCATAGAA
>NW_010269096.1:0-10689 GCF_000690775.1 Eurypyga helias
CCCCACGGGTGCAACTCCAGCCGGGCTGCTGAGGGCCTCCGCAGGGTGCAGGGGGCCGGTGGGGCGACGGGCACGGTGGGAGGCACGGGCTCTACTTCCTTTCTCCCTGGCACCAGGTTTTGTGGCCCCCGGGACTAGCGGGTGCTGCCATTAGTGACCCGCCAAGTTACAGGCCCGAGGCCCAGCCCTGGCTCCTACAGCAACACACACACACCCTCCCCAGTTTCCAAATAACACGTTTCCAAAATAACATTTTCGGTAATATTTCCAAGCTTTCCGACAGGTAGCAAAGGTGGGACGTCATCAGGGCCCCTGAGACAGAAGATGTTTTTTAGCAGTCGGCAAGAGCATCATAATGCAGCTGAGGATTAATGCACTCAATACCGAGAGCTGGCCCACGCCACTGCTTAGAAGAGGTGCACGGCATTTGCCATTAAAAGCCACCGATGCCCATGCAGGCAAGCCAGGCAGAGCTGTTTCAGCGGGGGCTGTGGTCGGCAGTGACCTGGGGGCTGATGGTTTTCAGTCCCGTCCCCTCAGCACGCAAGCGTCGCCGGGTGTCAACAGACTTTTGAACGCTTCAGGAAAAGATAACGCAACTTCATTTTGCGTTCCTTTTGCATTTCTCAAACAGCATTGCAATGTTGAGGGTGTTTTTTAAAAGCTCAGCCCTTCCCACATGCTGTCACTTGGGAAGAACAGAAAAAAGTTATTGAGCTGTTTCTGAGACCGGAGAGATGCCTACAGGTGGGTGAAGAACGAGAGCAAGGAGGGAAGAAGGAAAGCACAGTCTTTCTGGGGATCATTTTTAAGGGAGACAAAAATTAAGTAAAAACCTCCACACATTTGATTGGAGAATAACTTCACCCATTTTATCCACGTTGAAATAAAAAAGAACAGGATTTTTTTTTATTTCAGTGGGAATATTTCTGTTGTTTCCATAGGGGTTCACCATTTTTTTGCATACACACGTATCGGAGAAACATTTGTTCATAAATTTATATTTAAAAAGACAGTGAAACAAAAACTCCTGTGAATTTTGTTTCCAACAAGCTCCCAAACTGTCTGCAGAAGTCATCTTGAAATCACTTTGTGTTTTTGAGGACTATTCACCTGGAGACCAGAAACAATAGACTGGGACTCAAATAATCCTTCACGTACAAACTGAATAGTGAATTAAACTCACAAAAACTCTGATATGCCATCCAGTCTGTAAGCAACATGTAGGCTGAAATATATTCACACGAACGAGTCACAGAAGAATTCATACAGTGAATAAAAATTAATAGAAATTAAAATGTGGTCGTTGATCAACCACAAGCAGGAAAGAGAGCTAAATTCAACAAATCAGCTGTTTGCAACTAATAGTTTTCCTAGGTCTCATGATAGATGTGGGTAAATGTTGACTTTCTAATTATGACAACAGAACTGAAGAGAGCGCTGAGAAATCAAAATTAACCAGTGCCTTTCCTGAATTAGTGTCAGAATCTGGTGACAGAGGTCTGGAGCATTGCTGTGAAATGTCCCGAGGTCACATACGAGGCTTTTTTCAAGATGTGATTTTTGAAAGTGTGTGAAATCTCGACTTTCAGTCTTGATATAAGGGAAAAAAATAGTATTATTCTTTAATATCAAAGTTTACCTGAATTCTGGGCAACTGAAAGAGAGTTTCATACTGGGAGATGTCAGGCAATCTTTCTAGCTGTATCACCAACGACATCTCGAAGAGCAGAATGCACCTTGCGCCTGTGAGCGGTGGGGTGGCTTTTCAGGTCCTCTGACCTGCCGAAGGAAGGGATACTTTCCACCAAGAGAGGTGAGGAGGCAGCCAAAATATTACCTGCCAGATCTGGCCTTGCATCGGGCTCAGCTCAGACTCAGAAATCATCAGAGGCAATATTAACATCTCCTGCCCCAGCTTTTTATTTTGAAGGGAATTTCTACACATGCCAAGGAATGTTTCATCAATTTGCATCACACTGGATCCACTGCAAGAGGTTTTGTGTAAGGAAATCTAGATGTTTTAAGTGAAAAATACAATTTGAAAATCTCTCTTGTTCAACATTATTTTGTTGCTGTTGTTGCTCCTGGAGGCTGGGAAGGATTCGGTTTTCCTCATGTTAATTCCGGCAATATTTCCTTTGAAAAACCTCTAGCATCAACATGTTGAGGAAAAAAAAAAACGCCTTTAAAACTGTGTGAAAGGATGATGGGAAGTGCCTTGTGCTGTTCCTGTGTCACATACAGGACTCTTCAGGAAGCAGGCTTTTTATTGTGTCAAAACTGAGTATTTTGAGATATTTTCTTTACTCAGATCTCAAAAATTTGGCACAAACCGCTAACTCAAGAACAACCCAGTATGGATAAAGCTGAAAATTTTAGTCTGATGCTTTTTGTAAAAAAACCATTTTGCCTTCAGTTTTTCATTAAACTTCAATAGACCTAATTTACTGGCACTTCAGTTAAGCAGAGTGGTTTGACATTCGTGACACTTCCTTTCCACAGCCAGCTTCCGTAATGGCAACTCAGTAGAGTTCTTGCTTTATGAACACCTCTGATCTTAGCGTTTTTCAGAGCAGGGAGGAAATGTTTAACATTTCTTCTGAGTGCTGGTTGTGTACATGCAAATTGGAGCTCCAGGTTACACCTGGCAGACAGGACTCCCACAGCTTACATCACAGGAGACCTGGGGCCAGCCCCAGTGAGTCCTTTCTGGTCCACTCCGGGCACTTCCTAGAACTGCCAAAACTGTCTGTGTCCCACCATCTTCTGTGATCCCTCTATCACTGAGCAGTGGTCTTGGCCATTCATTGTGACCCATGAAATGTTTCTCAGACCCTTCCCACGCTAAATAATCCCCATGCTCTCTTACTGAGAAGGTGTTCCTTGGGAGAGGTGGGCTCAAGGGGAAGTGCCAAAGGGACTCTTCACAGACCATGACACAGGGGCAGCCCCACAGCAGCCCCACTGAAAACACAAGGTACCAACTTAGGCTGGCAGCTCCCTTGACCAGGGAGTTTGGAGTGTCAGTGGGCAATTTCAAGGCTTCTGTATGTGGCCCTTTCCCTTGCACACTCCTTGAAGAGTTAGACATTGCCACAGCTAAATCCAAGGATCTACAGTGCTGCTCTAGCAGCCTGGTCTGTACAGCGCTGTTCAGGCATAACCCCATGAAAGCCTAGACGTGAGGAGGCATAGCACCTCGCCTCCGGACGTTGTGCTAGCGATAGTCACGGGAACGACTGGAAGGGTAAGCAGTGATAAACTCAAAAACATCAGGAGCTGGGCAGACCACCTGATTACAGTTGCCTGCACCGAGTCCCAGCGGTAGCAAAGCTGATGCACTCAGGCAAGGTGATGCAGGTCACTGTTGCTGGGGAAGTGAGGGAAAATAAGAAAGTGAGAAGGGCAGCTCTCCCTTGCTTCTCTTGGCCCGTCGGGCAGACAAACCACATGCATGCACGCAGCCAGGAGAGCCCGACTGGCCCCTGTGGAGGTGGTCCCTCACCATCCCCGAGGCAGTCCAGGCCATGGCAGAGGATCCGACCGGTGAGGAAGCGGCTGGCCTTAGCAGGCAAAAAAAACCCAGAGCCTGAGGCAGCAGCAGTGGAAGAGATGAGGGAGAACTGGTCTGAGAGCTGTTTATTCAGAGACACCACCTCTGACCCTACCCCCCAGCCAAAAATACAATCTATTTATGTAGGTATACGCGTATTTAGCAAGCTTGATACTTTATCGTAAAAAGCTATGGAGCTTTAGTGTTTGCTTAACTATTCTCATCTATAAATATTAATAAGCAGACTGTCTTTTGTATATACACAGTTCCATAACAACAGAGTGTATCCCGGCTTTGCAAAGTCCCAGTCATCTATTTGCCTGGGGTGAGTAATTTCTTTTGAGAGGCGAGAGTATTCAGACTTTCTTTCTCAACATTTATGGGCAGACAGGGAGATTTGGGAGCTTGCTGAGGTAAATGTTCAAGATTTCAAGCAACTCACAACATTTCAACATTCTAATGATCTCCTGAAGGTCCCTCACTTATAATTTTTTGTTGTTGTTAATTCATTTGGGTTTTACCTCAGCATGTAGCCTGGTATGGTATAGTGTGGAATTTAGACCATTTGCTTTACACTGTAGAATATCAAACTACAATATGTACAAAGGAAGCAATGGCGACGGCTTATGCTAAGTGTTCAGCACTTTACCCAGTTTCTGCCGTATACTGTGTGAGGTTTTTAATCACTGAACTGTTAGATGAAAGGACAGTAGAGTTAATTCCTCCTTTCCTCCCCTTCCCTCTAATCTTCATCCCAGGTATCTACAGCAGCATTCCACTTAGAAATAGAGAAAACCCTTCATTTGTGACTCTCAAAAGAGATTATATTGAGACAGAATCCAAACACTGCCAAGGAAGATAAAGGTGTTTCTGGCCATACAGAGAAGCTGAACTTTAGAAATCCACTATAAGGTGCATTTTAATATCAGTATCTTCTGCATCTTCAGAATTATCCAGGAATTTTAGGATCACAAGTCTAGATTTGGGCACCCGCAGGTAGGTTCAGGCCACTATGAGGTACCTGAGCCTTTTTGTGTATCTAACCCCAAAATCTATTTTAAAGGGACACAGAACACAACTGCGTGGCTTTGACCGTGAACCTGACTTAATAACTTCTTGCACCCTGGAGGGCCTTTGTTCTTAGGCCAAAATTCATCATCTCTGCAGTCACCTCAGTACCACTGCCATGCTTTGAACTGGTTCACTACAATTAAGTCTCTGCTTAAGAGGAAAAAAGAGTTTTAACAGGTTTTCCTGCCAAAGCCAATTTATTGCATAACTGCATCCTTGGTCCCTTCAGTTGTTAAGTTGCTTGTGAAGAAGTTATTCGTGATCCCTGAACTGATGTGGTGAGTGTGCTGGCAGCCTTTTCAAAAACCTCATCATCCCACTGTCTCTAGCCTCAGATCAGCGAGGCAGTCAAGCATGTGCTTACCTTTAGGTATGTACTTAGTCCCCTTAACTTGCTGCTTTCACAGCAGGTTAGAAAGGCTAAGCACATACTTAAAGATAGGCACACACTTACCTTTCCCCTTCTTTTTTGCAGCACTCAGAACCGGTGAAGAACCCTAACTGTAGCCAAATTCCTGTTTCTACTAATTCTGAAAACAAGCACAAATATTTACTTAAAATATTAATATGCTTACCATATTTTATCTTTGACATAATTGCTTTAATTAAAGGAATTTATAAAAAACTAATGTTACGCCTACATGCCCTAGCAGTAACATGTGAGAATAATGGAGTTTGGAGTGGCTGATTCATTAATCTTAAAAAATGAACTTGGAATGAAACAGGTAAAATTGTAAATTGGGAAGCAATACATATGAATATTGTGCTTTATAACTTAGGCATGGAGGAGTTGTGTTTATGCATGTAAAGGGCATACACTAGCTGTTTGTCATTAAAATTATTTTTCATTTTTATATTCTGTAAAATATAAAAACAAATACAAAATGCACCATTTGACTGCTTCTTGATAGAAATCTTTTAGATTGTACTGACCTTTGATATGGACATAGCAAACATTACTAAGATCTTTAATACTATATATATGTTAATACTAATATTCACTTCAGAAATTTGTATACCTGACCCCAGTTGCCACTACAGCTACTACCCTGTCCCTGCACGTATCGGATGCGTCATCCTCCAGTGTTTTCCCTCCTCCCCTCCACAGAAAACTTCCTTCAACCTGTCTCCAGTGCTTTGCAGTGAGGTGAAGTCTTCATTGACCTCTTCATAGCCAGCTCTGCCCTCCTTAACGTGTGAACAACTTCAGACTTCGCTCCCCTACCTTTTTCTTGAAATCTTATTTTCCTTTGGCTTCTTTGTCTCTTTCTGCCTGTCTTTTTCTTGCCTCTGTAATTTCTTTTTCAGTATGTGATAGTACTTCGCGATCACTACTGACCATGTTATCCAACACTGCCTCACTGGCTACTTTTACTCCCTGCCAGCATCCATCAGTCATCTCCTGGCTGGTAAGTGTATTGCGACCACATAAGAACCGTCTTTATCTTCCACATTGATACAACACTGACTACTGGTCTGAATTTTAAGAAATATGTGTTAATGTCTGGCTGCAGTGGCACAGGAACTACCTGAAGCTAAAGGTGTATTTTAACTTGCTGATTTGATTAAACAATTGGTAAAGGAATGGCAATGTATTGTTTACATACGGTTGTTTCATGTCATCTTTATGACATTACCATATCTAATGTGATTACACAGCAAAATAAAGGATGTCAAATCATGACTTCTTTGTAGGGAAGTCTAGTCTTTTAGACTACAAGTCTGGCATGCTAGCCAAAAGCATACATAATTTAAAAGGCACTTTGAATACTGCTAGAAATATTGTGTGAAATATGCGTGAGTGTGAAGGCAAGAAACTACACAGAGGTTAAGTTTCAAGAGAAAATCTTTCTCCGAACTACGATCCTGTTAGAAAATCAAGAGCTATTTTTTTTTTCTCTTGTGCATGTATGCACGTCATTGATGTGGTACAGCTCACAGACAGGAAAAGACACAATGCCAAGAATGTATTTGTTTGTGTCCCTGCCTCTTTGGAAAAGCACACAATTGATTACTGAAAGAAATACATTTATGTACTTTGAATTCTATGAGGTTCAGGGTTAGTCAAGCATAATGTACAGGTCATGTGTGTGTGATACTAATGTGCTCACCCAAGCACCTTCACTCCTTACCACCTCCCTCTGCCAGATGAAGAACTAACAGACCAACAAGGGCTGCCTAAGACAGAAAGGCAAGTGCAGCTTTGCTTCAGCCTTGAGACAGCCTAGTCATAATAACTGCATGAGAAATTTAATTTGGCCATTACAGATTTCGAGTTTAGCGAACATTTTGCTATTGCTTGTGTTGTTGCCCTTGTCTGTGAGTTCAGAACTGGGGTTCATAAGGTCGTTGATTCTAACAGCAATGGGAAGGCAGGAGAAAGAGGCACCTCATGGCATGAAACAAAAATCCTAAGAGCAAGAATGATTTAATGTTTAAATCCAATCTCTTTTATATTATGTTAGGGAGTTTGAGATGTACTTTTTTAATCTTATCTTCCAGGATTTTTTTTTCCACGGGAAAACTTCCCCATAAATTCACAAAACGTTCTGGTGCCTGGTACGGTTTTACACCCTGAGAATTTATTATTCATGAAATAGGTCTTTTGAAGTACAATTTCTAAGTATTGATGTTTTATCTTTAAACAGTGAACATGAGCACAGGCTTAAAGGCCCACTGACACTCACTCAGGAATAGCTCAACTGCTCATGTCTAGGCGAGGTCTTCCCTACAAAAATATTAGTTACTAGAATCACAACACTAATACATGTAGTTAATAATTATCGCAATGTGCCAAAACTGCACAGTTTGCTCCCTGATTACAACATTAAATTGCTATTGAGCTGTGGTATTTGCTTCAGGCAATACTACTGAGAAGCCTCCGAAGACTTTGGTTGGCCTCCCCACGCAGGCATGGGAAATGTATGCCTGCACAGCAAGCAGAGGCAGCGCTGGGGTTTGCCAGAAAACAAACAAAACTCAGACAATAGAAGGAAAGTTTTATGGGAGCTGAAGTGTCCTTTCACTTGGGAACTGTCATCTCGCGAAAAGAAAGCACACAGGCGCACTTGATCAGAGCTTCGGTGGCAGACCACTGCCACGAGCCCGCCGATTCAAGCTCCTCGTGGAGGGTACTGCGCAGCCAGCTCTGAAAGCTTTGGTTTAGTTGCTTTTGATGGCATCTAAAAAGGAGCTAAGCCACTTCAGAAAAGTTCAGAGGTTCCACCTGACGTGTTTTTGCACTTCTGTCAATGGTACATTTTCTGCCCATCACCACCGTGTGCACGGAGTAGTTGTGGATGACAAAGGGGAGCCACCTTTGCTGGTACTGTTGTTCATCTTTGTCATGCATTACAAATTCATGGTGTGTCTAAACACGAACCCTAATCCTCAGCTTCAGGTGTTGATTCTTTATCGTTCTAAACGCATGAACCAAGCTTTCCAGTTTGAAAAGTCTCCATTTAACTGTAAAATTCAGACACGGTTCCAGCTGTCTCCTTATATTTCAGGCATTTGGGCTAGTATCTATGTTCAGACAAGCTTGGGGAAGGGTCTAACAAGTACAGTGATGTCTGAGCCCAGAGCAGATCCTAGATTAAGGTTTCTGCTTGTGAACAAGAGTTGGAAAAGGCTCCTGCAATGTCAGCTAACTAGTGCTCAGTAATCTGATACATAAATGAAACCCTTATTTGGTGGGAGGAGGTGGTGTGACAAATCTACCAGGAACAAAGTTTCAGGCTCAGCATTAGTTCCTTCTTAGCCCGTGATCGAAGATGACTGTGATTTTTCTGAAGGGAATGCATTTAACACTTAGTGAAGTACTGAAGACTGCATAGCCAGAAGGATTGCAGTTATCAGGCTATCTGTAGGAGTACTCCAGGAATGTGATTTGCAGGTACAGATTCCAATCCTTGCACTTACAAAAGGCTATTGAAAGAGACCATGCAGGCTTTTGACTCTTTCTATAAAGCAAAGCCAGCTGTTTGCACTTGGCAAGTGCAGGTGCAAGTTGAAGTACTTGGGTTTATCAGGCCCAGGCTGAAACCACATCCCTTATGAGATCATATGCTATTGTCCAGCTTCTGCATCATTAAGGTATGCTATTCATGTAGGTTCTGGGAGTTACTCTTGAAATTACTGTACTGGGTTTTCTAACCCTTTTTTTTTTTTTTTTTGTGAGCTTTATGGTCTCTTAAACAGAGCTATGTGAGTTACAACAGGCAAGGTTTCCATCCTCCTTCAGAAAACATACGTTAAATTGAAATAGTAATAATACTATAGCCCCTAGACTGGGAAACAAAGAAAAAGAGACACACATTTGCTGGCTGCTCACCTGAAACTGTGCACAGGTACCTCAGCTGAATTGAGTATTTCATTTCAGCATTTGCAACTTTCCTCAGATGCTTCCTCAAAGAAGATACTACTGCTAACTTGTCTTTATGCACTTGCCAGATTGCAGAATGTGTGCTTCAGGTCTCAGCTGTCAGCCTTATACTGTGGGTCTCTTGTCCAGAATGAAATGTCATTCTTAAATTAAATCACAAAGGTGTTAAAAAGAAAAAGAAAAGGAAAAATTTGTCTCCAGACTATTTTCAGGGTTCTTCTGAAACCCAGATCATAAAATCAAATAGGAAGAAACTGTTGTGCCATTAAATCTATCCTGCAATCGGCTCCTGCTAGCTTCCTAGTACCTGTTTTATGGGGCATTGTAGTGCCTGCTTTTAAATGTCCAGAGCAAAAATTGTATCTGTGGGTTCTTTTGGTTCATGCACCAAACTCAGATTAAGGTAGCCAGATACTGCTTTTTCTGCTCATTCTGTTCTGCCAGGCACTGCTCAGATATTTTATATCCTGTCAGCAACCCCTCTTCAAGAATAACACGTGAAAACAGGTAGGCTGTTACATAAGTAACAAGGGTCTGCTCTCTTTCTTCCAGTTCCTTTTTCTACTACAGCTAACACAGAAAAAGATCAAGGCTTGTCGCAGAAAACAAAAAGCAAAGAACTACCTGGTGTTGTATGTTACATTGGCAGGTACAATTAATTATTTATGCCGTACCATTGGTAGAGCAGCAGACAGATCAGGTTCTTGATTATGCTGTCTCTGGGCATTCTGCTGATGGATGTCAGCTCCGTTCTTGGTCAAGTATTATGGTCTCATCCTGCTGCCGAGTGTGCCTGTCTTTTATTTGTGAATTACCACTAAGAGAAAAGGCATACAGCTGGCAGGAAAATGCCATCTCAAGCAGCATATATGTGTTTTGTTAATTCTGGATTACGCAATAGTTTTGATCTTATCTTTCAGCCTTGATTCCAGATAAAACTGATTGGATTGGATTTGGAACGACAGCACAACAGCTGGAATAACTGTATTTGGTGTGTAGTATTCCCAAAGCAAAACTAGAACTCTGGAATTTTTAAAAAGGCTAAAATTCAGAGAAAGAGTCAAGCTGGGTTGGTATTCTTTTGAAGCTTATATACAAGTTGTTGGTATGTATTTTTTCTAACTACTTCTTCTCACCCTTTCTAATATATCTCCCTCTCCCACTGACTCCTAGCCAAATTTAGAAGAGAATTTCTCATCTATACAATCAAAACTCACGCCCTGTATTTCACAGTCATCCCGTTACCACCGCAAGCCTGGGCTGAGAGGGGCTATGGCTTCCCTGTCTGCATCTCCAAGCGAAAATTTGCCATCGGTGCTGACAAGCCGGCAGCAGCCTCGCCAGCTGCAAGGAAGATCTCTCCTCGCTGACAAAATATCCCATCAGCCAGTATTAGTCTGGAGGGCGCGTGTCTCCCAAAAAGCCCTGCGTCGTTGCCACGAGTCGCAGTGTGCAAGCCCTACCAGCAGGGCAACAGTCAAAATTTATTCTCAGGCTGGCCTCACATGTTAACTTGCCACCAAACTAAACTCTTTGCTGAGAGGCTGGAGCTTGTATTCACAGAGGGTGAAAATTGGCTCCACTGGGAAAGCTTCAAAGTCATTCCAGCCATTAAACTGTGGCTGGATGTATCATAAGTACAGGAGAGGTCGAGGCACTGCCTGTGAACCACAGGGAC